>NC_077230.1:113679995-113983448 GCF_027887165.1 Monodelphis domestica | reverse complement strand
AATTGGGAAACAATATTCATAACAAAACCCTCTGACAATGGTCTAATTACTCAAATTTACAAAGAGTGAAATCAATTGTACAAAAAAATCCAGCCATTCCCCAATTGATAAATGGGCAACTGACATGAATAGGCAATTTTCAATTATAGAAATAAAAACTATTAATAAGCAGATGGAAAAGTGTTCTAAATCTCTTAAAATCAGAGAGATGCAAATCAAAACAAATCTGAGATATCATCTCACACCTAGCAGATTGGCTAACATGACAGCAAAGGAAAGTAGTAAATGCTGGAGGGGATGTGGCAAAGTTGGGACATTAATGCATTGCTTGTGGAGTTGTGAATTGATCCAACAATTCTGGAGGGTGATTTGGAGCTATGCCCAAAGGGCGCTAAAAGACTGTCTGCCCTTTGATCCAGCCATAGGACTGCTGGGTTTGTACCCCAAAGAGATAATAAGGAAAAAGACTTGTACAAGAACATTCATAGCTGCGCTCTTTGTGGTGGCAAAATTTTTGGAAAATGAGGGCATGCCCTTCAGTTGGGGAATGGCTGAACAAATTGTGGTATATGTTGGTGATGGAATACTATTGTGCTCAAAGGAATAATAAAGTGGAGGAATTCCATGGCAACTGGAATGACCTCGAGGAATTGATGCAAAGAGAAATGAGCAGAACCAAGAGAACATTGTATAAAGAGACCTATGGTACATTTGAATGTAATGGACTTCTTCAATAATGGCAATGCAGTAATCCTGAACAACTTGGAGGAATTTATGAGAAAGAACACTATCCACATTCAGAGGAAAAACTGTGGGTGTAGAAACACAGAAGAAAATCAACTGTTTGATTACCTGAGTCAAGGGGATATGGTTGGGGATATAGATTCTAAATGAACATCCTAATGCAAATACCAACCACATGGAAATGGGTTTTGATCAAAGACACATGTAATACCCATTGAAATTGTGTGTCAGCTATGGGAAGGGTGGAGGGAGAGGAGGGAGGGAAATAATATGTTTCTTGTAACCAAGGAATAATGTCCTAAATTGACTGAATAAATTCATTAAAATAATAATTTCACCAGTTGAAAGTCAATCTGGAGGAAATAATAATATTAATGAGAACAAATGTTATTAATTATTGAAAAATTTCCTGTCATCAGTTCCTCAGTGGAAATAAGGAGATGTTTGTTTTCAGTGAATAGGAAACAATGGATGGGAGAAAGATTGTGGATAAAGCATTACACTGAATAATCAGGAAGGCTTGAGTTCAGGTCTTTCTTTACATTCTTTGATAGAGGACTATACCTCAGGTAAGGAAGCTCTAAGTTCAAATTTATTCTTAGATACTAAGAGCTGTATGTCTTTAATCAAATCTTTTAACCTCAATCTGCTTCAGTTTCCTCATCTCTCAAATGAAGATAAAATAGTTTCTACCTCCTAAGGTGGTTGTGTAAAATGAGGCTAGGTTTGTAAAGTATTTTGCAAATCAGAATATTCTATATAAATAATAGATATTACTATCACTACTAGTATCACTACTCCAAATAAAACTATCACCCTCACTTCTACTAGCTACTAACAGACCTCCTCCTCCACTTTTTCCTCTTCCTCCTCCTCCCACCAGATAGACCTGGGCAAATTATGCAACCGCTTTGTGCCTCAGTTTTCTCATCAATAAAATGAGAGGATAGGCCTCCATATTCTTTGGGATCACTTCTAGGTTTAAATATATGATCATATGAAAGGGTACAATAGTCTGTAATGGCTCAGTGTGTAACGATGGAAATCTAGATTGGTAGGAAAGGTGTAGACAGGGAAAAATAGAAGCATCAAAGATTAGCTTCCCTGACATCACAATTTCCATTCTAAAATTGGCCTTAATTACCAGGGTACATGCATGCATTTCTGCATTTAAAGTATTCATCTCCAAATCCAAGTCAATAAGAAATGGTTTGTAAAAGTCCAGGAATTCAATTTAATAATAAGACATTCTCCTTCAGGTATGCCATTATCTTTTCTTTAATTGTCATTTTCTTGTAACTTAAGCTATGTTTGTCACTATTTTCCCCTACCAATAAAAATTAACTTAATCACAAAAAGACTATAGGGATTCCTTCTCCCTCATCTGTCACTAGAAACCTGCTTCATGCCTCAAGGATAGAATAAGGTTTCTTCAATATATTACCATACATGGAATTCACACTTTTAATTCCATTTGGAAAAAAAATACTGTGTCAGGAAGAAAATATTTCTTCAGATGGCCAAGTGAGTAAAATATATATTTCTATGAGGGGAAGAACAGCAGGTAGAAAGAAGACATACAGCAGTAATAAAAGGTGCTTCCAGTGAAAGGCTTCCATCTAATCAGCATAAATGTGCCACAAACAGAATAAATTTTGTATAGAAATAAGTACTGAGAGAAATGTATTAATACATATAACTGAGAATCATGAACTTCAAGAACTATGCTGACTGAACTTTCTGTACATCTGCATATTTTGATTTTCAATGGGAAAACATCTGCTTTCACAACTGGGAGAGATCCCAGTTAGAGAAGACAGGAAAGGTGTTTAGTAGATAAGCCACTCCATCTCCTGACTCTGGGCATTTTCATTAACTATTTTCCCATCCATAGAATTATTTCTCCTCATCTCTGCCTCTTGATTTCCTACAAGTCTCAGATGAAGACCCACTTGCTACCATAAGCCTTTCCAATTCCTTTTTCATCTTAGAGTGCCTTGTTTCTTTCATTCCTGAGTTATCTTGTCAATAGTTTATTCTTTCATAGTTGTTTACACATTATCTCCCACATAACACTATTTTCCTTTGGCCTTTTATTTTCCTTCCTTCCTTCCTTCCTTCCTTCCTTCCTTCCTTCCTTCCTTCCTTCCTTCCTTCCTTCCTTCCTTCCTTCCTTCCTTCCTTCCTTCCTTTCTTCTAGCACAATAACTGGAAGTAGGCATCTAATAAATATTTGATGAGTGCCTGGAAAAATATCTGCAGAACCCTCAATCTAGGTCTGTGTTTCTAAATAGAAAAGAAGAAAGGATTTAACAAAGAAGTAGTATAGTGCAGAAAATTATGGATGTAGAGTACTAGAACAGACCAGGACTCAAATCCCAAATCCCATAATTTATTCTTCTTAATTTATTTATTTAATTAATTAATTTAGAATATTTTTCAAGGTTACATGATTCATGTTCTTTACCTCCCTTTCTCTACCCCCATAGCCAACGAGCAATTCCACTGGGTTTTATATGTGTCATTGATCAAGACCTATTTCCGTATTATTAATATTTGCTCTAGGGGGATCTTTTATGGTATATATCTCCATTCACATCCCCATTGAACCATGGGATCAAGCAGTTGTTTTTCTTCTGTCAAACTTCCATCATTTCTAATTGTCACCATAGGTATACACTTATTTTTTTCTTTGATCCTCATCTTTAAAGTAAAGGAAAAGAAATTCCCTGTTCTTGAGGGGCTATTATAATTGTTAAGAAGGTATTATTTTTAAAAACCTTATCTTCCATCTTGTAATCAATATACTGTATTGATTCCAAGGCAAAAGAGTAGTAAGGGCTAGACAATGGGGGTTAATAGACTTGCATATGGTCAGATAGTTAGGAAGAGTCTGAAGTCAGATTTGAACCCAGGATCTTCTATCTCTAGGTGTCACTTTCAAAGTAGCTGCCCCCAAGAAGATAATTAGTATAATCCTTAAATTGACATTTTCTGTAAGCTGTTACTATCTAGCAATTTCATTAGGGGACAGAAAAAGTATTCAAAGTAAAATACCTCCATCCTTTGGCACCAAAGTGGTGGGACATAAATGTTATAGAGTCAAGTCCTCTGTCTAAGGATCTGACATGCTGATCAGAAGCCAGGGTAGAGGGCATGAGGTTTGAAAGAGGAGCTTAGGTTTGAAAAACCAGAGACAGAAATGGAGTGAGTTCTTTGCTTCCACATCTCTTTCTGGATTGACTTTTTCTCTGAGCTCTTACCTTATATCTTGATCTTTTGCAAGTGACTTGTCTTGGAGGAGACCAACATGGCTGCAATGCAGGAATGGATTGTTACTTAAAGTTAGATATAAGGAATTGCAATCATGATATCTGACAAAGCCAAAGTAAAAATAGATCTGATTAAAAAGGATAGGGAAGGTAAATACATCCTGATAAAAGGTAGTATAGACAATGAGGAAATATCAATAATCAAACTGTATGCACCAAATGGTATAGCATCCAAATTTCTAAAGGAGAAACTAGTGGAGTTGAAAGAGAAAATAGATAGTAAAACTATATTCATTGAAAACCTGAATTTATTACTATCAAATTTAGATAAATCAAATAAAAAATAAATAAGAAAGAGGTAAGAGATGTGAATGAAAATTTTGAAAAATTATAGGTAATAGATATATGGAGAAAAATAAATAGGGACAAAAAGGAATACACCTTCTTTTCAGTAGCACATAGTACATTTACAAAGATTGACCATGTAGTAGGGCATAAAAACATTGCAAACAAGTGCAAAAGGGCAGAAATAATAAATGCAACCTTTTCAGATGATAATGGAATAAAAATAATAATCAGTAAGGGCACATGGAGAGGCAAATCAAAAAATAATTGGAAATTAAATAATATGATTCTCCGAAATCTGATAGTTAGCAAACAAATCATAGAACCAATAATTTCATTGAAGAAAATGACAATGATGAGACATCCTTTGAAAAATCTATGGGATGCAGCCAAAGCAGTACTCAGGGGGAAATTTATATCCTTGAGTTCATATATTAACAAATTAAGAAGGGCGGAGGTCAATTAATTAGACATGCAAATCAAAAAACTCGAAAGCAAAGAAATCAAAAATCCCCAGATGAAAACTAATTTAGAGATCCTGAAAAATAAAATCAAAAGTGAAAGAACTATTGAACAAATAAATAATACTATAAGCTGGTATTTTGGAAAAAACAAACAAAAACAATAAATTTAGATATATTTCTATCTCTACTAATAAATATTTATAAATCTAGGAATAAGCCACCAGATTAATTTTTATTTATAACACATGGACAATTCACATCTGAAACCTTATTTGTTCTGATAACTTAAGGAAAATAAATCTCATACTAAGGTTTCCTGAGTAAAATCATTCTAAAAGATACCTAATGATATAGTAATGTCAGATCAGATGTAGGTAGGAATTTAATATCATGACTGTCCTGAGTCAATGTAATTCATAGGTCTGTGAGAATTATATAGAGACTAATGCTCTATTATTCCCATGTCTTTTAATTAATTCCACAGAATGAAACTGCCCATCCCATAAATCAAAATCACATGCCTTTGTCCTATCTAGTGGTGTTACTAACAAATTTTTGACCCTCCAAGGACCAAAGATTTCATAATCAGTTAATATAGGCAATTTATATTTTTGTAAATATCCATCTATATCACCTAGATTGTCATATTCATTTCCATATAATTGGGCAAATTAGTTTTTAATGATTGCCTTAATTTCCTCTTCATTGGAGGTGAGGTCCCCCTTTTCATCTATGATACTGTTAATTTGGTTTTCTTCCTTCCTTTTTTTATATTAGATTGACCAGTACTTTGTCTATTTTGTTTGTTTTTTAATTTATTCGCTTTCAAGTTTTTTGATTTGCATGTCTAATTAATGGACCTCTGCCCTTCTTAATTTGTTAATATATGAACTCAAGGATATAAATTTCCCCCTGAGTACTGCTTTGGCTGCATCCCATTGATTTTGAAAGGATGACTCATCATTGTCATTTTCTTCAATGAAATTAATTGGTTCTATGATTTGTTTTCTAACTAACCAATTTTGGAGAATTATATTATTTAATATCCAATTAAATTTTATTTGTCTCTCCATGTACACTTACTAATCATTATTTTTATTGCATTGTGATTTGAGGAGGTTGCACTTATTATTTCTGCATCTATTTGCCATGTTTTTAGTACATTATCAGTCTTTGTGAATGTACCATGTGCTACTGAAAAGAAGGTGTATTCCTTTATGTCCCTATTTATTTTTCTCCATATATCTATTAATTCTAATTTTTCTAAGATTTCATTCACATCTTTAACCTCTTT
This sequence comes from Monodelphis domestica, assembly GCF_027887165.1. Lineage (NCBI taxonomy): Eukaryota > Metazoa > Chordata > Mammalia > Didelphimorphia > Didelphidae > Monodelphis > Monodelphis domestica. The sequence goes on along the minus strand of NC_077230.1, from coordinate 113,977,329 downwards.
CTTATTCATTTTTTTATTTGATTTATCTAAATTTGATAGTGGTAGGTTCAGGTCTCCTAATAGTATAATTTTACTATCTATTTCCTCCTTCAATTCCACCAGTTTCTCCTTTAGAAATTTGGATGCTATACCATTTGGTGCATACATGTTGATTACTGATATTTCCGCATTGTCTCTACTGCCTTTTATCAGGATATATTTACCTTCCCCATCCCTTTTTAATCAGATCAATTTTTACTTTGGCTTTGTCAGATATCATGATTGCAACTCCTGTCTTCTTTCTATCAGATTTTGCCCCAACCTTTAATTCTAACCTTAACCAATAACCAATAACCAATAACCAATAGATTTTGCCCCAACCTTTAATTCTAACCTTATGAGTATCTACCTGCCTCTTGTGTGTTTCTTGTAGACAAAATATGGTAGGATTTTGTTTCTAATCCACTCTCCTATTGTTTTTTTTTTTGTTTGTTTTATGAGTTCATCCCATTCATGTTCAAAGTTATGATTGTCACTTATGTATTCCCCAGCATTTTGATATCCTCTCCTAGTTCTTTCCTTTATTCTTTTGCTATATCCTTTTAAACCAGTGGTTTTCTTTTAAGTAATCCATCTAATCCTCTCCCTTAATATGCTTCCCTCTGTAGACCCTCCTTTTTGTTCCCTTATTTTTTAGGGTCTGTTAAGTTCCCTCCCCCCCTCTTTCCCTCCATTTTTGTACTTTCTCCCCCCATACCCTTAGTTTTCCCTTCTCACATTCCTTGTAGGATAAGATAGTATACAAGACCCCAATGGATCTAGAAACTCTTCCCTCTTAGAATTGATTTCACTGAGAGTAAGGTTTAAGTATTACCTATTAGCACTCTTTTACTTTCCTTCTCATACTAGTGTTCTTCCCCTCCCTTTCCCATGCGTATCTTTGTGTGATAAAGATTATCCTATTTATTTTATTTCTCAAGTATCCCTTGGTGCCATATTCAATTCCCAACTCCATTTTTCTTTTTATGTATATCATCTTATAGCACTTATTATCCTAATCTCTTCCTGTGAATGATTCTTCTAATTACTATAATAGTGAATATAATTTTTGAGAGTTACAAATAACATTTTTTCATATATATACATATATATATACATATGTACATATATATATATATATATTTAATTTGATCTTATTGTAGCCCTTAAATAAGAAAGTTTGAATAAAAAAAACATTTTTCCCTTTTCTCTCTCTTTCTTATTTAACTTTTTCACATTTCTCCTGATTTTTGTGTTTGGATATCAAACATTCCATTTGTTTCTGGTCTTTTCTTTACAAATACTGGGAAATCTTCTATTTTGTTGAATGCCCATACTTTTCCCTGGAAGTATATAGTTATTTTTGACAGATAATTGGTTGAAGACCCAATTCTCTTGCCTTTCTGAATATCATATTCCAAGCCTTGTGGTCCTTTAGTGTGGAAGCTGCCAAGTCTTGTGTGATCCTGATTGGTGCTTCTTGGTATCTGAATTGTCTCTTTTTGGCTCCTTGTAGAATTTTCTCCTTACCTTGAAATCTCTGGAATTTGGTAATTACATCCCTGGGAGTTGTCTTTTGAGGATTAAGTGTAGAAGGTGTACTATGAACTCTTTCATTATCTGTTTTGCCCCCTTTTTCAAGAACATCAGAGCAGTTTTCTTGGATGATTTCTTGTAGTATGATGTCAATATTTCTTTTCATTTCAGGATTTCAGGTAGACCAATGATTCTCAAATTGCTTCTCCTTGCTCTGTTTTCCTGATCTGTCATCTCAGTTTTCTTCTATTTTGTCAATCTTTTGACTTTGCTTTATTAATTCTTGCTGTTTTGCAAGATTGTTGTCTTCCAATTGCCTAATTCTGTATTTTAAAGCCTGGTTTTCCTTTTTAGTTTGGTCTATCCTGCTTTTCATGGCTTCCAGTTATTTCTCCATTTGGGAGTTCTTGTCCTTTAAACTGTTATTTTCACTTTGAAGTATTTCCCACTTTCCTTGCCAGAAGGCTTCCATCTTTTTGATAAGCTCCAATTTAAATTCTTCAAGATATTTTGGATAATATCCATTTTTTGTAAGATTTTAGTGCATTTATTTGAAATTCCTCTTCTGTTTCCTCTGTAGCCTGGGCTTTTCCTCCATAAAATTTTTCCAGGGTAACCCCCTTTTTTGTTGTTGTTGTTGTTGTTTGTTTGTTTGTTTTTTGGTAGGGAGTGTTATTCCTGGGAATTATTTGCCATCACTGTAGAGCTTTTTGAGTCAGAAATCTGATTGAGATTGGTATTGGTAGGCTCTCTCTTTATGGAGTTAAGGAGCAGGGATTTTGCCTGAGGCAAGCTCTCAAATCTCCACAGCTTCTGCTATTTGCTGTCCTTCTCTGTGTTATCTTCCTGCAAGCACCCATAGTTTGTGTTCATCAGCCTGCTGGGGATTCAGGTCTATCTTCTCTCAGTGGTAGGTCTTTGGTGGTCTTAGTCAGCTGCCCAGGACCTAGAGGTGCCCCTCACTTGCTCTAAAGTTGCCCCTCGCTCACTCACTGATTCTTGTGCACTGGCTCTTGTGAGATTTAAAATGATTGAGGTCTTAAACTGTAGTGAGTTAAAATGGTGGAAGATATAAATTGTGATAGATGTAAGAGAGGGTGAGTAAATTTGACCGCAGAAAATATGTTTCACTACAGTGTCTTGGTTTTAAATCAAATATAAGGTGGTCACCAGAGAAATATTCCCAATTATTCAAATACCCAAGTCAACTGGGTTTTATAGAGATTTTTTAATTAATAATATATGAGGAATTAGAGAAAGAGTAGGAAAGGAATAATTATGAAGGGCCTCAAGCCAAAATGGCCTAGACCTGAGTCTTAAGAGAGAGAATCAGTCAGTCAGTCTTTTAACACTCACCATAAGGTCTGCCTAAACAAGGATTCTAGTGACACCAGGCCAGCTCCATCTCAGCTGACTTCACCAGAGATCCTTCCAGCCAGAGACTGTTCCAAAGGGCCTCTCTCCAGAGCCTCCAGAGGGACAGAGTCCCCTTAGAGGAGCTCCAGCGAGACCTCCTTAGAGATTGTCCTCCAAGAGCTTCCCTTTTCCAGAGCCTCTCTCAAGAGATTCTTCCCAAGCGATCCTCATCAGAGATCCTCCAAAAGGATTTCTCCAAAAGGATATCTCCAAAAGGATTCTGCTTTTTCTTATATAGGGGTTTTTCTCCCATGTCACCTCCCCTAAGTCCCTACATCTACCAATCACTGTAGATGCTTTCCAAAGGACTGCCCATCTAAATTCCTGCTAAGTCAACCAATCTCCTCAGTAAGTCTGAATCAGAAAAAATGCTGCTGTGTCGAGCAATCTCCTCAGTAAGTCTGAACGAGAGAAAACACAGCTGAGTCAACTAATCTCATCAAGAGAAAACTTGCCTGACCCTTTTAGGTACCTACCATCCCATTGTATCAATTCTAAAAACAGGCTTGGCTCAAAGAACTCCTTGCCTTATTAAGCATGGTTTTTAAGTACTTTCATTGTTTAGCAAGGAGTTTTCTGCCCTAAAGCATTCTTAAGTACAGGTGGAATAGAGATCCTCCCATAGCAAGGAGTTTTCACATTCAAGTAGAGTTCTCACTATCTGGTAGGGGATTATTTCAAGTAGGGAATTGGAGGATTCCTCAATGTGGAGTAAAATTTTTAACATTCATAAGTCTGTGAAATTTTAAGGTTTACAACCCCCCCCGATGATCATTGGGAGACTAGTCTCCCCATTGATCATTTAACATAATCAATTTGTAAACCTAAATGCACATCTAACTATAGATATACACGATATTCAATTTTCTAAGAGAAATTAGAATAGTGAGAGAGGAAATAGAAAAGAAAATAAAGCAAAACCAATGTTTTGCTAGGCGCATTGACAGTGAGCCAAATTAGGGGCAGTCCCTTTTGGCATTAATGTGTACATTTACAATAAATGTTCAATCAAAGTTCAGTTCAATCAATCATATCCAAAGTTCATTCTTGATCTTCTTGATGAAGTGTAGGTTTTCTGGCATCTTTCTGCAACAGTTAATTCTCTGGATATAAAAGTTTCAAGCTTCTGTCTTGAAGATCTTTTCTTGAACAAAATCAAAATCTTGAATTTTTATAAAAGTACAATCTTAAACAAAAAATCAAAATTCTTGGATTTTTATAAAAATACAATCTCAAACAAAAAATTCAAAATTTAAAAATTCATAGATTTTAAATTAAAATACAATCCCCCCTGAAGTAGGTGTTAAAAAACATTCAGTTCAACTCAAAATGCAATGTTGAGTTATGGGGGTGTATGTGTCAATTATCAAAAGAATAGAAAAAACAATCAAAAACATAAGGAAAATTCAAAATAGGTCCTTGTATAGGTCCAATTTAAAGTAATTTCTATCCCACAAGTATGTAGGACAGAATGCAGTAATGTTTCACTTAGCCATTCGTAGCCAAGACTACAGGAAGTTGCCATAATATAAGAAGAGAAGAATTAGAATTCTATTTTGATGGGAAAATGTCATTCCCTCGTCTGATTTTTTTGTCATTCTCAGGGATATAGGGAGCCAGCATGATAGTGAAGCTTTGTACTTGTTTGAGTACTTCGTAAAGAGTGTAGATACAAGGAAGTCCTACGACTTAACATATGTCAAGCATCGCAACCTCAAGTCTCATATCAGTATTTCATGTGTGCTCTTTTTTGGCACTATTAAGGTTAAGTCTGTGCTCCTTTTTTTTATCCCTTTTTATGGAATCAGATACAAACATTAATAATAGTCCTATAATATTTTATCAATAAATGGCAGGTTCCCATAGTTTAAAGCTTTTGGGTATGCATTGATATTATAGCAAGCGTGGGTGGGGTGTGAACTTAGAGTTGATTGTGTTGGGTTGGAAGCATGAGCAGTGGGAGGAGTGGGTGGGTTTTCTGAGGCCAAGGGGGCAGGGGGAAGGGTGGGTTCATTAGAAGCAGGGGGTTCTAAGGTTGAGTTGGCAGGAGGAGCTGTGTCCAGAGTTTCTGATAATGTTCTTAATTCTCTTTTAATGCTTCTCATAAAAGGTACAATCTCTCCTTGACCTTCCTCTATAAGCTCAAGCCAAGTATTTAGTTCTGCATATTGTTGAGTAGTAGAAGGAACACTTGGTTGGTTTGACTGAGAAGTGGGTTTTGTAAAGAAATACCATATTACATCTATAACAATCAAAATCCCAAGGGGGAGTACTGTGTTGATTATATTTTGCCATAAATCCCATGTTATGTGAAATTTTAGAGAGAAAAATAATGCAAATTTTACAAGATTGGTCATGGAGCTGAATAGTCAGTTGTTAAGTATGCTGTGAACTGGCTGTAACCACATATTTCTAATGTAAACAAGTGGGGAGAAGAACAAGGCCAGAACTTTTCCCAGGTTTTCTTAATCTTAATTTAGGCAGTTGTTCTCTAGAGGAAAGGATTTAGAAATAGTTCTCCTAGCCAGGACTTTAGGGCCCTGTTGTTAAGATCTAAAACAGCTTAAATTTAAGGAGAATCAAAAAGGTTTTTTTACTCACCAGTTCTTGCAGCTGTAAATTTGAAGTCAAGTTAAAAAAGAAAATAAAACTGACTGATAGGCAAGTAATAAAGCAAGGAGATAAAGGAAAGAGATTTCACAGAAGTCTTTTGAGGGTTTCTCACCAACTTCGCGAGGTCGCCATAAACTGTTATAATTATTTCAAGATTTACACTCTGACTCTGACTTCGTAGGTGGAGTGGGAGAGTGTGGATCAAGTTGTGTTTTGGTGGGAGCTTTTTCACCCCCTTATAGTGTGGAAATGCCCAAATCCCACATACCTTCAATGCTGAGCCCTACTTTAGAGTCCCTTCGTTCTCATGAATTTTTTTTTTTTGGTCTTTTGAGGTAAGTTAGTTTATATTGGTGAGTGCTGAGGAGAGGAAGAATCTTGCATTTAGACTGCAACCATGTTTACTTGGAAATCCCTCATAATTTGATAATCAGAATATAGGTTACTCTACTAGTGAATCCTATGAAAGTTTAAATCCAGTATCGTACTTCTACTAAAGGAGAAAAATGATTTAAACTTAATATTTACTGATGAGGTACATTATCTTAAGTTCTTGAAAATCTCATCTAATCTAGGACCTTTACTGTGTAAGACATAACAAAAGAACATATAAATTGATAAACATGTACTTTTAAAGGTCTTTTGCACAGAGAATAAACTGGTTGATTGTTTATTGTCCTTTATACTTGAATGGGATCAAAATGGCATCATTGGTAATATCTTTTGACTCAAGCATAAATTAGATTTAGATGAGACAGAGTTGTCCAAAATCTTGGGTCTTTCTCTTCTAAAGTCAATGAAATCTAGTGACAAGACAACTGAAAATATCTTGAGATTTGGTGGATAACCTTGATTTCTTTGGTGTCTAACCAAGCTCAAACCATGCCATAATGCTGTTTCTGCTGCCTTCAAGGCCATTTGAACACATTTTTATCATCCACACTTTCTGGTGTATCCAGTGTTCAGGAAAAACCAGTACCTCCAGTGTGATGGCTTGCTAAGCCCTTTTCAGAGCTGCTTTCATGTTTTGCCACATACTTCTCTCACTTGTTACTCCAAAGAGTTGTAATATGTTTAGAGGCAACACTTTGTAAACCTTCATGGAAGGTAGGCTAATCTGGTTTGAAAGTAACTGGATAAGAAGAAATATAACATACTGAAAATGGAATTAAATTTGAATTTAGGATATTAAGTTCTAATTATGAAATTAACATTCGCTTTACAACCTTAGACTACTCACAATGACTTTGTCTATGAAATGGGAGGTAATATGTGTGATGTTTACATGAAAGGGGTTTCAGAATGAGGGAGAACATGCGATAAAAAGCTAAGACCAATTCAAATTGTTAAATTTTTAGTATGAATATTGATACCTCAGAAATCAGCATTGAGTAAAAATCAGAAATTAATTTTATTTGCTTCTGCAGAGTTAAGAAGTATTAATGATTAAGTTTAAAATTAAATGTGTGCATACATGCACATGCACATCGTCCCCAGCCTGTTTGTTAAAAATGTACCAAGCAAATCCATACATTGTTCTGTAAACATTGCTGGAGTTCAGTAAGAGGGCAGTAGAAGATTCAGAGAATGAAATAATCATCATATTGGAGCTAATATAAATAACACCAATAACTTGTATTTTTATAATGCTTAAAGTATGTACAATCCTTTCCATCTAGGATCATTTAAAAGAAAGTGTTTTTAAATTGGATAATATTATATAAATGTGTTATTATTACAAAAAATAGCATATGACTAGGTTTTTGGTCTCAAGAAGTTTGCAGTCTCATTGTGAAAAAAGTGAAGCTATTAGAGGATGTAGTATAAAGAACACTAATCACTTGAAAGCAGGGCATCTAGGTTAGTTCTATGGTATTGACTAGTCTTTTGACCACAAACAAATAAGTTTGCTGCTCTAATCCTCAGTTTCCTCTAATAGGTATTATAATGCAAGCACTATTTATAAAAGAACAAAGTTCTTTCTAAGCTATAAAGGAATATATAGGAATCATTAATATTATTAAAAGGAAAAGATTTCTGTGACCTGAAGTGTTTTGACTAGAATAAAGGAAGTGCGTATTTTGGAGTTACAGGAAATAAATTTAACTGGAAATATGGAGTTTAATATGTAGGGTCTCACAATTTAAGTAGAGAAGCATGGACTTCAAATTATAAGAAAAAAAGAAACCATTATGGAATCTTGAAGGGTAGAGTGACAGGTTGGAAGAGGTATTTAGGGATATTATTCTGGAAGAAATAGGTAGGATACATTGGAAAAGATAAAAAAAAATGCAAGTAGGAAGATCAAGTAGGATGTCATCAAAGTAATCCAATTGATGAGCACTTTGACTATATTTTTCAGTATGGGACTGAAACCAAGAGAAAGTATGAAGAAGTAAGTGAACTTTGTGAGAGAATAAATATAGAGCATGAAAGGAAGGGAAAATTCAAATAGGATTTCAAAATTTCCACTCAGAAAGTGAAAGAATGGTGTCATGACTAATCAAAATAAAGATAATTTGAAATGGATACTGATTTGTGGCGCAAGGTGATGTATTTAGTTTTAAGTGTGTTAATATTGTTGAAGTCATTAGTTTCTATTTATGAGAAGCTTGCCATCTTGATTGAGGGGAAAATACTTAAATCCATGAAGCAGATAAAATAGAAGACAATATATGATTAAATGCTAATATGAGTGTTACAGATGATAAATGCCAAAGGAGATTATGATATTAATATGCAATTCAAGTTGTTACTGAGGGAACACTAACTCACAAAACAGTACCATTTTAGGATCTAACTCAAAGGAACCTTTAATACTTGGAAGTAAATACTTTGTGTATCCATATCAGGAGGCATATCCCATCAGAAGCTGGTTATTTGGGCCCTGATATGAATAATGATGGAATTAAAGAAATTGGAAAATTACATTCCTCAAAATGATTCCAATTGCAATCAAAGTTAGAAATAATAAAAAAATGATAATTAGCTCAATCATTACTTAGGACTCCATGGACTGACTTTTCCTTGTCTGAAAATATAATAGTGATGAATGATGGGAAGACAAAAACATTTTAATTAAATTCTTCATATAATATTCTGTAAGAATAATGAAAAATGTCAATAACACCTTCTAGGCTTCTTTTATCCCTTTGCTAATTTCTATGACAAACTCAAAAGCAAGAGAAGGGAAAGTAGAAACCAAGATCTAAGATGGAAATGATGACTATTTTTTTTTATAAAACTGATTTTCTAAAGAAAAATATTAGTTTTTTTCCTATATTTTCATTTTTCTTATTATATTAGCCTTCTCAATTCTTCCACCATACAACTTGCTGATTGATTTATCATTGCCAAAATGATAATTGTAATCTTTAGTATAGACTAAGATACAACTACAAGACCTGCCACATTTCTGTCTTTATTATCATTGTCCCTGCCTCTCTATCTGTCTCTGTCTGTACCTCTGTCTCTATCTCTCTGTCAATCAATCAATCAACATTTATTAAGAGTCTACTATGGAGATACAAAATGAGGCAAAAGACAGTTTCTGCTCTTAAGCAATGTATAATCTAATAGGAGAGATCATACAACCAAATAACAAGCTATATACATGATGAATAGGAAATAATTAACAGAAGGAAAAAACTGGAATTAAGAGAATGTAGTAATTGAAAAATCTATTACCCCAAAAAAGAACTACATTTTCCAGGAGCCCACTGACTTCCTGTCATTATGTACTTCCTGTGGATAGGAGATATAAGGTGGGGATGTGGAGGATCTCAAGCTCTTTGACTTGCAGTGAGCATAGTGAAGGTGGTAAGCTAAGTGTGAGGATTTTAAATGGGCTAGTCAGGCATGGGCATGTGGTTTTCATTTGTATCCTTTTTATTCCTTTATTTCTAATGATCATTAATAAATCTCCTAAAACATAATATTGTATTTATTGAGATTTAATTTTAATTTTTACAGTTCTGGCAATGACAAAGGAATGAGAAAAAAAAAAACTTCTCAATTTAAAAAAAATAACCTAGATAAATTTTTTAAGCCACTCTTCTCCTGCCAAAGCTTTTTGATCACCCCACCCACTCACCCACCCACACACTCCAAGAGAACTCCAAACTCTCTTTGGAGCTGCTGTCTTTTTCTTTCCCTACTTTTTGTCTGGTTCACCCTCCATACTGACCTAGTTGTTTTCACTTTGAGAACTCTTGCCCATCTGCTTGAGTCTGTGTTTGTGTTCTTTGCTGTTGCCTTTGGTTGCTACTGCCTATCCTGCTTGCTCCTAGTCCTGTTCCTGCTCCTGCTCTGGTTTAGGCCCCAGTCCCAATTTTGTTCCTGCTGGTAGCTGTCTCTGTATCTTTGGAACTCACAAAGTTGGAGCCGTTCTCCACACAACTGGTGAAAACTGGGGATTATTTTCCTTAGGCAATGATTAGCCTCCTAACTGCCTCCCATGTGGCTGGGGAAACTAGCATTTTACCTTAGGGGGAAGGGAAGAAGGAAGTTATTCTTCCAAACAGGAAGTAAATTATAAGCATGGCATACTCTTTCAAAGAGCAGAACCTTGCCTATTTCATACAGCTTCTACCATTCATGAGTGTACTGATATTTTCATTTATCTTGCCTGAGATTCAGGGGAGAAATTCATCTCCCTACAACCCTTTGTGAACTTGGGGCTGCCCCGTCTCTAAGATTCATTGAGTTTGAGATTCCTCAAACTCTTGTTCTCCCTTGCTATGGGAAATTCCACAGCTTTCACAAAAGGAATCTGAACAGATAAGGAAAGGAACTTTAAAGAGAGTGGAGTTGATAATTTTAAACATTTTCAGGCTCCATTGTTTTATGAAAGTCTCTGTATTTTATTGTATTTTGTTTATTGCTTTGTTTCCAATTTAATTCTGTTATTTAAGTTCATATATTGTAAATATTAAAAATTTAGGGAAATTGAGGCAGGTAGAAATTAGTTTCTCTCTGCAAGGAGTATTATATTTTTAGAGGTTTATTAAAGGTTAAGGATTAAAGAAAATACAGAATAAGAAAAACACGTGACTAGGCCAGAGAGAGGCCTAGACACAACCTCACCTACATTATGAAAAGAGCCATGTCTGCTTGCAATCAGAAAACAGGGAAGAAAAAAGACAAAAAGGGCCTTTACAATCAGGTTAAATACCATCTCGATCTTGGCCCACTTGAGAATTCAATGAGATTACAAAGCATTTTGGGGAAGTGGAGCAAGGGCTTCTGCGGATTGAAGTCCTGTATTCAATTCTATTTTTTACATTTCCCCACATGATAATTTTTGGAAAAAAATAATTTTTTACCCAAAAGGATCATGAAAACATAATCAACTTAAAGATTACAATAATGTGAGGATAAGAGAAAAAAAAAGAACAAAACCAATAATTGCTGGACGCATTGACAGAAAGCCAGTTAGGAGGAAGTCCCCTTTGGCATGAAAGTATACATACAAGTGAGACAAATACCTATACAGCCAAATCTTGAATTAATCTTGCAGAAATTAATAGACTGATTCTTTAGTGAAGTGAATTTTGGAATTCCAGTGACACCCAAGAGGAACTTTTAGGGCTATGACTTCTTTTGAATAACAGTGCTTTTTGTCACTATAAAATAAGAGGGCAAGAAGTAAGTACATGGTAAAGTGGATGAAAGACTGGAAATCAAATTTAAAACCTGAGTTGGAATTCTGGCTTCTACTGTGTGAAATTAGAATCATAGTTGGAAGAGGTCATCTCATTTCTGGACAAGAATTCTTTTTTGAACATTTCCAAAAAGTTATCATCTAGGATTCAAACTGTCGTGGAATTTCAAACTATCTACTCTACTGAGAAAAGTAGCTGTCCATAGCTATCAAAACAGTATAGTCCAGTCCCAAGAACTCTGAGGTTCCTGACAGTAGATCCTTTAGATTCAGTTCTGAACTTTTAAAAATCCAAAGAGGCCTAATCTTAGGATGGGGAGGTCAGTGCCAGAACACATGGGCTCCAAGATAAGATCCAACATAAGCACTCAACATACCCAGAAGGTCTATCTGTGTCATAACTCAGTTCCAGGAGAAAATCCCATTTCAGGAACAAAACCTGAAGAGATGAATAAATTAAAGATGAAAATAACACCCAGAACCAAAACCAGAAATCCTCAAGATGAAGGAATGAGCAACTCTATAACAACTCTAACTAGAGACTTTAAGGAAAAAATAAATTTTCCACAAGAATTTCATTAATTCTTAGAACAAATGAAAGAAGAGATAAAAAGTGAAATACGAGTCCTAGAGGAAAGAATTGGAAGTAAGTTAAATAGCTTAGAAGAGAATGTCGAAAGCCTTGCCCAAAAAGTAGAGTTCTTGGAAGCAGGAATAGATCAAACAGAAATCAATGACTCCTCAAAACAGTAAGAAATATTGGAACAAAATCAAAAGATTGAAAAACTGGAAGAAGAAAATGTAAGATATCTGGTATAAAAAACAACTGATTTAGAAAACTGGTCTAGAAGAGATAATATGAAAATTATTGGGCTCCCTGAAAACACTGATCTAGTAAAAAGCTTAGATACTATTTTTCAAGAAATCATAACTGAAAACTGCCCAGATTTATTAGGACCAGAAGGAATAGTAAAAGTTGAAAGAATCCATAGATCACCTCCTATAAGAAATCTTCAAATGAAAACTCCCAGGAATGTCATAGTTAAGATTCAGAATTCCCATATCAAGGAGAAAATATTGCAAGAATCAAGAATGAAACAGTTCAAATACCAAGGAGTTACAATTAGGATCACACAAGACTTTGCAGCTTCAACAGTAAATGAGAGGAGATCTTGGAATACAATATTTAGAGAAGCAAAAGACCTGGGTTTACAACCTAGAATAATTTATCCTTCAAAACTCGGCATAATCCTGTATGGGAAAAAATGGACATTTGATTCAGTAGAAGATTTTCAGGCATTCTTGATGGAAAGACCAGAACTGAGTGTGAAGTTTGGAATAGAAACAAAGGAATCCAGAGAAATGTAGAAAGAATCCTGGTAGTGTGAACTGATGCTGAGTGAAATGAGCAGAATCAAGAATTAAAATCAACAATGTAAAGAGAAATAATGCTGAAAGTAATGAAAAAAAACTGAACAACCAAGTTTTGAGACAGAAGAGATGGACTCGAATGGATAAAGAAACCTGTTGGTGTTAGAAATCCTCTCAACACTGTTTTTGGAGGAGAAATGAGGTTGGGTTTAGCAATAATGATGTCTTAATGGCTATTGCAATATTGTAAATTCACACAAAGGAAGAGAAGTTCAAATAGCATGACAAATATTTTGAAATGAAAGTAAAGAATTTTATACTTAAAGAAAATGGTATGAAGCTAGCATTCCTGGTTTCATATAAAGTCCACTTTTTGTGTTTACATATTTTGTTTTAGGTTTGGAAGGGCTTTTTATGTTTATTAGTAATAAACATTAAAAGTCCCCAACAAGTTGTAATTCACACTGTCTTTGAAGATGTTTTATGACTGACAACCTGCCTTCCAAACCATCATATTTTGTTATAATAGAAATTTGGAAATTTTCATTACAATAACTTGTCTGATCTCCAAAACTTGGCTCACTGGTTCTAGTTCTTTTCTGTCCCTTCCAACCCACCTCTCTTAAGAAATAGAAGCCTGATTCTTACTCTTCCCCATGATCTTTCTTTACTGCTACTGTCAATCCTACTTCAATAGGTTTTGAGGTTTCCCCATTACCTTGAAGGATAAAGTTCAACCTGTTTACCTTGACTTTCATCTCCCTACATTTTGACACTAACTCAGACACTCCAGCTACTCTCATCCACTGAAGACCACCAGCATTCTTACCTTTATTCCTTTCTCTTGAGAAATTTGCTGCTCTCCCCTTCCTTCATTCATAGAAAAAAGTTCCTTGAGTGAGTTGAGGATCCTTAAGTATATCTTACCTTGTCTAAAAGCTTTTTTTTATGCATATAATAAATATTTGTCAATATCAAAAAAAGAAAGAAAAAAAGAAAGTATACATACAAATAAATGTTCAATCAACCACACCCAAAGTTCATTTTTGTGCACTTGTGTTCTGGAGGCTTCTTAATGATATCTTCAACAGTTCAGTTTCTGGATTCAGAGAAGTATCATCTTTCTTTATCTAAAATTCTTCTCAAAAAGAATTTAAACTTTGCAATTTAAATAATAATAATTTTTTACATTTCCCCATGTTGTAGGTAATTGAAAAATACACAATCACTTAGGGATGCATGGCTGAGGTATGAGGTATATGAATCAATTGGCAAGAGATATTAAAAAGATATCAGAAAATCCAAATAAAAAAATAAAATACTAGATTAAAATATAGACTATCAATGTCTTATGTATAAAAATTCCAAGTACAAAGAAAAATAAATCTATAACAGGTCCTTGAATCAGGACCCAATCAAAATGATCTAAGCAATGATGCATTTACCCAGTCAGTAGCCAGGACCTAAGAAAGGTACCACACTATGAAAGGCAGAAAAGGGGACCAGATTACATGAGCCAAGGTTTCTGGGATACTCATCTATGAGTATTTTCAGAGTGTGTGGACACAAGGAAAGCCTATGTCTAAACACAGTAACCCCGAGTCTTCACACTAGGTTCAAGACTTTTGTATTGGCCTAGAAGTACATCAATCCATCCTGAATTGGCTTTTTCTTTGGCTCCGGGCAATGGCTCTTGTGTGTATATCTTGTCCTGGAATCAGACAGAATCATTAAGCAAAGCCCCATAATTTTTTTAAAATAATTAGTGGCATCATTTTTATAGTCACAAGCTTTTTAGGGCATGCATTAGCAAATGTATTTTAAACTTATAGTATTGCAAAATCAAAAAAGTTAAAGAAAATCTTAATGCTGGTGATGTGCTTTAAAATAGAAAAAAGAGAGAAAAAATAGTATATTGCACATGCAAGAAAAATATAATAATGAAAGAGCTTTAAAAATTCAAAATTATAGCTTATAATCATTGGCACTCTGTGTCAGCCAGGAAAATATAAAATGCAAGGCTTTCTCACCAAAAATGAGATCCACTTCCTCTTAATATCTGGCCATGATCACTGTGAGAGTAAGGCAAATGAATTGAGCAAGGTAACATTTTTCAATTTTAAAGAATAGTAGTACAAATATGTGGTATCAATATCCTCAAAATTCTCAATATACCAAATCATTACAATAGCAAACAAACACATTATCATATTTCATATAAGTTGCTGTATGGAATTTTTTAAAACCTATGAATTGATGGATATTTGTCACAAGATTTTACAATCATAGTAAATCTTTCAACCTTGGTATTTAAACATATTTTTAAACAAAGTAAAACTAATCTTGGGTTAAGAACATAATCAAGAAATCTATATATCATTCTGGTGGAAGTCAAATAATGAGCTGACGAGTATAAATGAGAGATGCCCCTTTTGTGGAGGCTTTTTTAGAGCTACATATGCCCTGAGATTAACTGCCCCAACTTCCATTCACATATTTAGAAATGTGGAAAGGTTGGGGGTTATAATTGTATTTCACTCCAGCTATGGACCTTACCTCACGGTAGGAGCAGGCAAAAATAACCAGAGATTGTTTAAAAAATTACAAAAATTATATTTTAAAAACCATTAAAATCATTTTAGGTATTTAGCACATTAAATTTTCCAAAGGTTGTTATAGCAATTATAACCAGTTCTGAAGTTCATCTATCCTCTATGTGACAATTTACAAAGGCAAAATAGAAAGGCTGTTTTTTCTTATATGGGCTTAATCACTAATATTTGTCCAGCACAGTTATAGGGGAAAAACAACAGAATTTAACAGTAGTTAACCCAATACATTAAAATGATTCAGTGTAATAGAATAATATTGAATCCAGTAATATATGAACTTAAAATCACAAAATTAAATCTTAAACAAAACAATCAGGAAAATGCAATAGAAATACGGAGATTTGTATAAACCATTCGAGTCTGAAATGCCTTAAAATATATAACCTCCAGTCTTATAGTTCCTCAGTCATTTTTTTAAAATATATTTTATTTGATCATTTCCAAGCATTATTCGTTAAAGATCATTTTCTTTTCCTCCCCCCCACCCCCCATAGCCGACGCATAAGTCCACTGGGCATTAGATGTTTTCTTGATTTGAACCCATTGCTTTGTTGATAGAATTTGCACTAGAGTGTTCATTTAGAGTCTGTCCTCTGTCATGTCCCCTCAACCTCTGTATTCAGGCAGTTGCTTTTCCTCGGTGTTTCCACTCCCATAGTTTATCCTTTGCTTATGAATGGTGTTTTTTTCTCCTGGATCCCTGCAAGTTGTTCAGGGACATTACACTGCCACTAATGGAGAAGTCCATTACGTTCGATTATACCACAGTGTATTAGTCTCTGTGTACAATGTTCTCCTGGTTCTGCTCCTCTCGCTCTGCATCACTTCCTGGAGGTTGTTCCAGTCTCCATGGGACTTCTCCACTTTATTATTCCTTTTAGCACAATAGTACTCCATCACCAACATATACCACAGTTTGTTCAGCCATTCCCCAATTGATGGGCATCCCCTCGTTTTCCAGTTTTGGGCCACCACAAAGAGCGCAGCTATGAATATTTTTGTACAAGTCTTTTTGTCCATTATCTCTTTGGGGTATAGACCCAGCAGTGATATGGCTGGGTCAAAGGGTAGATATTCTTTTGTCGCCCTTTGGGCATAGTTCCAAATTGCCCTCCAGAATGGTTGGATCAATTCACAACTCCACCAGCAATGAATTAATGTCCCTACTTTGCCACATCCCCTCCAGCATTCATTACTTTCCTTTGCTGTAATGTTAGCCAATCTGCTAGGTGTGAGGTGATACCTCAGAGTTGTTTTGATTTGCATCTCTCTGATTATAAGAGATGTAGAGCACTTCTTCATGTGCTTGTTAATAGTTTTGATTTCTTTATCTGAGAACTGCCTATCCATGTCCCTTGCCCATTTATCAATTGGAGAATGGCTTGATTTTTTGTACAATTGATTTAGCTCATTATAAATATGAGTAATTAAACCTTTGTCAGAGGTTTCTATGAAGATTTTTTCCCAATTTGTTGTTTCCCTTCTGATTTTAGTTATATTGGTTTTGTTTGTACAAAAGCTTTTTAGTTTGATGTAGTCAAAATTATTTATTTTACATTTTGTGATTCTTTCTATATCTTGCTTGGTTTTAAAGCCTTTCCCCTCCCAAAGGTCTGACATGTATACTATTCTGTGTTTACCCAATTTACTTATGGTTTCCTTCTTTATGTTTAAGTCACTCACCCATTTTGAATTTATCTTGGTGTAGGGTGTGAGGTGTTGATCTATTCCTAGTCTCTCCCACACTGTCTTCCAATTTTCCCAGCAGTTTTTATCGAATAGTGGATTTTTGTCCCAAAAGCTGGGATCTTTGGGTTTATCGTATACTGTCTTGCTGAGGTTGCTTTCCCCCAGTCTATTCCACTGATCTTCCTTTCTGTTTCTTAGCCAGTACCAAATTGTTTTGATGACTGCTGCTTTGTAATATAGTTTTAGGTCAGGGACTGCAAGGCCCCCATCGTATGTGTTTTTTTTCATTATTTCCCTGGATATCCTTGATCTTTTGTTCTTCCAAATGAACTTTGTTATGGTTTTTTCTAAATCAGTGAAGAAGTATTTTGGTAGTTCAATGGGTATGGCACTAAATAGATAAATAAGTTTGGGTAGGATGGCCATTTTTATTATATTGGCTCGTCCTATCCATAAGCAGTTAATGTTTTTCCATTTGTTCAGGTCTAGTTTTAGTTGTGTGGCGAGTGTTTTGTAGTTGTGTTCATATAGTTCCTGTGTTTGTCTTGGGAGATAGATTCCTAGGTATTTTATTTTGTCTAAGGTGATTTTGAATGGGATTTCTCTTTCTAGTTCTTGCTGCTGAGCTGTGTTGGAGATATATAGAAAAGGTGATGATTTATGTGGGTTTATTTTGTATCCTGCAACTTTGCTAAAGTTGTTGATTATTTCAATTAGCTTTTTGGTTGAATCTCTAGGATTCTTTAAGTAGACCATCATGTCATCCGCAAAGAGTGATAACTTGGTCTCCTCCTTGCCTATTTTGATGCCTTCAATTTCTTTATCTTCTCTAATTGCTACTGCTAGTGTTTCTAGTACAATGTCAAATAGTAGGGGTGATAATGGGCATCCTTGTTTCACTCCTGATCTTATTGGGAATGCATCTAGTTTATCCCCATTGCAGATGATATTAGCTGTTGGTTTTAGATATATACTGTTTATTATTTTTAGGAATGACCCTTCTATTCCTATGCTTTCTAGTGTTTTTAATAGGAATGGGTGTTGTATTTTATCAAAGGCTTTTTCTGCATCTATTGAGATAATCATGTGGTTCTTGCTAGTTTGCTTGTTGATGTGGTCAATTATGTGGATGGTTTTCCTAATGTTGAACCAGCCCTGCATCCCTGGTATGAATCCTACTTGATCATGGTGAATGATCCTTCTGATCACTTGCTGGAGTCTTTTTGCTAGTATCCTATTTAAGATTTTTGCATCTATATTCATTAGGGAGATTGGCCTATAGTTTTCTTTCTCTGTTTTTGACCTGCCTGGTTTTGGAATCAGTACCATGTTTGTGTCGTAAAAGGAGTTTGGTAGAACTCCCTCTTTGCTTATCATGTCAAATAGTTTGTATAGTATTGGGGTTAACTGTTCTCTGAATGTTTGATAGAATTCACAGTTGAATCTATCAGGCCCTGGGGATTTTTTCTTAGGAAGTTCTTTGATGGCTTGATGGATTTCAATTTCTGATATGGGATTATTTAAGAATTCTATTTCCTCTTCTGTTAGTCTAGGCAGTTTGTATTTTTGTATATATTCATCCATTTCTCCTAAATTGGTGTATTTGTTGCCATATAATTGGGCAAAGTAATTTCTAATGATTGCCTTAATTTCCTCCTCATTGGAGGTGCTGTCCCCCTTTTCATCTTTAATGCTGTGAATTTGCTTTTCTTCCTTCCTTTTTTTAATTAGATTGACCAGTACTTTGTCTATTTTGTTTGTTTTTTCAAAGTACCAGCTTCTTGTCTTATTTATTAAATCAATAGTTCTATCACTTTCGATTTTATTAATTTCTCCCTTAATTTTTAGGATTTCTAATTTGGTTTTCTGCTGGGGGTTTTTAATTTGATCGCTTTCGAGTTTTTTCAATTGCATTTCCAATTGATTGATCTCTGCTCTCCCTTGTTTGTTAATATAAGCTTTCAGGGATATGAATTTGCCTCTGATTACCACTTTGGCTGCATCCCAAAAGGTTTGAAAGGATGTTTCGCCATTGTCATTTTCCTTGATGAAATTATTAATTGTTTCTATGATTTCTTCTTTAAGTAAACGGTTTTGGAGTATCATATTGTTTAATTTCCAATTCTTTTAGATTTGGTTTTCCATGTACCATTACTAATCATTATTTTTATTGCCTTGTGATCTGAGAAGGCTGCATTCATTATTTCTGCTTTTTTGCATTTGTGTGCTATGTTTCTGTGACCTAATGTATGGTCAATTTTTGTGAATGTGCCATGTGGTGCTGAGAAGAAGGTGTATTCCTTTTTATCCCTATTTATTTTTCTCCATATGTCTATTAATTCTAATTTTTCTAAGATTTCATTCACTTCTTTTACCTCTTTCTTATTTATTTTTTGATTTGATTTATCTAAATTTGATAATGGTTGGTTTAAGTCTCCCACTAGTATGGTTTTATTGTCTATTTCTTCCTTCAATTCGCCTAGTTTCTCCATTAGAAATTTGGGTGCTATATTATTTGGTGCATACATGTTGATTAATGATATTTCCTCGTTGTCTAGAGTCCCTTTTAACAAAATATAATTACCTTCCCTATCCCTTTTGATCAGGTCTATTTTTGCATTGGCTTTATCAGATATCATGATTACCACTCCTGCCTTCTTTCTATCAGTTGAGGCCCAGAAGGTCTTACTCCATCCTTTAATTCTGACCTTGTGGGTGTCAACCTGCCTCATGTGTGTTTCTTGAAGACAACATATGGTAGGGTTTTGGATTCTAATCCATTCTGCTATTCTTCTACGTTTTATGGGTGAGTTCATTCCATTCACGTTCAAAGTTATGATTGTCATTTGTGGACTCCCTGGCATTTTGATTGCCTTCCCTAATTCTAACCTTTTCTTCTTCGGCTCTACCTTTTAGTCCAGTGATTTACTTTGAATCAGTGCCCCTTGTCCCCTCCCTTGATGTTTCCCTTTTTAGTCCCTCCCTTTTTCTTCCCTCCCCCTCCCCCCTCTCTTTCCCTCCCTTTTTGTTCTCCCTCTCCCCTTCCCCCCCTTGGTTTTCCCTTCTTCTTACCCTTGTTGGGTAAGATAGAATTCAAGATCCCAATGGATCTGGATGTTTTTCCCTCTCAGAGTTGATTTCCCTGAGATTGAGATTTAAGTAAACCCCCCCCCTCTCTTCCTCTCCTTCTTATAGGAGTTTTCTTCCCCTCCCCTTCCCATGTGAATCTTTGTGTGAGAACTATTATTCTATTTGGTCTTTCTTTACCCCCTATTTATACATTATATTTTCCCCATATGTTAGTATACATAGATTGATATAAATGTAGTCCTTATAGAAGAGAGTTTGAGTAAAAGAAGAAGATAACATTTTTCCCCTTTCCTTAATATTTACCTTTTCAGGTATTCCTTGCTCTTTGATTTTCGGTATCAAACTTTCCACAGAGCTCTGGTCTTTTCTTTGCAAAAAGTTGGAAGTCTTCTATTTTGTTGAATGCCCATACTTTCCCTTGGAAGTATATAGTCAGTTTTGCTGGGTAGCTGATTCTTGGTTGGAGACCCAGCTCTCTTGCCTTTCTGAAGATCATGTTCCATGCCTTACGATCATTCAGAGTAGAACTTGCAAGGTCTTGTGTGACCCTGATTGGTATTCCTTTATATCTAAATTGTCTTTTTCTGGCTTCCTGTAGGATTTTTTCTTTTGTTTGATAGCTTTGGAATTTGGCAATTACATTCCTGGGAGTTGTCTTTTGGGGGTTTAGTGTAGAAGGTGTTCTGTGAGCTCTGTCAGTGGATGTATTGCCCCCTTGTTCTAGAATCTCTGGGCAATTTTCTTTGATTATATCTTGTATCACCATGTCCAGTTTGGTGTTTATTTCTGGCTTTTCTGGGAGTCCAATTATTCTTAAATTTTCTCTTCTCCCTCTATTTTCCAGATCTATCACCTTGTCGGTGAGATATTTTATGTTCTCTTCTAATTTCTTGGTGTTTTGGCTTTGCTTTATTAGTTATTGCTTTAAAGCCTGGTTTTC
The DNA here is from genome assembly GCF_027887165.1 of Monodelphis domestica. Taxonomy (NCBI): domain Eukaryota; kingdom Metazoa; phylum Chordata; class Mammalia; order Didelphimorphia; family Didelphidae; genus Monodelphis; species Monodelphis domestica. Next base: position 113,956,382 of record NC_077230.1, on the reverse strand, counting down.
TTTTACAGTTTGGTCAAACTGGTTTTGTAGATGCATGAATTTCTTTTGCATTATTTCCCACTTTTCCTCCCAGAGGGCTTCCATCTTTTTGGTCATTTCTGATTCAAATTCTTCATGGGTTTGTGGAGAGTTTCTATTTCCTTTGGAAGATTTTGGAGAATTTTCTTGTATATCTTCTTCTATCTGCTCTGTATTTTGTATTTTGGCTCCATAGAATGTGTCCAAAGTTGCCCCTTTCTTCTTATTTTTCTTGGTATTTTGGGGCTTCTGTGCTTCTGTGGAGTTTGTCATCTCTGAATGTGGAGGATTAGCTTTTCTTGTCTTTGTCTGGTGATCAGAGGCTTTAGTCCTGGGCAGATGGTTCTATGAGCTTTCCCTGGGTTAAACTGAATATGCCTCACTGGAACTGGAATGGAAGGGTCGGACCACGAGGCCACACTCTCCCCCCGGCTCGCTTTCTGGAAGTTGCCTTCAGAATCGCTGGCCGTGAGGCTGTTTCGTCGGCCTGAGGGGGGGGGATGGGCTGCAGCTTTCCCAAGCTCCGAGGGCAAGGACTTTCACTGAGACTTGGATAGCAGGATCCAGCCCATGAGGCTGTCTTGCACACCCTGAGGGTTGCTGTTGTTTAGAACAGCTCTCTGCAGCGGAAGCCCCAGGCAGTAACTTTCACTGGGACTCGGGTAGAAGGCCCTGAGGGTTCTGCTCTCTGAGCCCTGCCGGGCTGCGGCTTCCCGGAGCCTTGGACTCTGCGCTCCTACCCCTGAGGTCCGAGTGATCTCAGGTTCTGGCTTTTGAGGGGAGCCGTACCTTTTGAACCGGGTCCAGGTCCAGGAGGAGGGTTCCCAGGGTCTGTGCTGTTGATCGTTTTGAATTTCGGCGCCTTAGGAGCTTATAGTTTGAGATCGGTCGGGAAGGGTTTTCCGGAGATCTGAGCTTTAGCTTTCTCTAAGCCGCCATCTTAACTGGAAGTCCCATGTTTTTTTTTTTTTAAATTATTAATTATCCATTTAAATGTCTACTGTTGGAAGGCAAATGTAAACCTTAAAATTTCTTAGACTTACGAATGTTGGAAATTTCCTCATTGGGAAATTTCATACTTGAAAAATTTCCTACTGATAGTAAGAACTCAATTGGAATGTGAAACTCCTTGGCATGGGAGGATCCTTCTCCTCCCTACTTAAGACTACTTTAGGACAGAAACCTTTTGCTAAACAACAGAAAGGGCTTTGACCTATGCTTAATCATAGAATAGGAATTTCTTTGAGTCATGATTGATTTTAGAATTGATACAATAGAGATACTTGGAATGACAGAACCACGTCTTGGAACTTACAATCTCCACCCTACTCAGAGTAACAGGATTTAGGAAGGGCTGCAGCAAAGATCAAGATTTAATTATTTGAGAATATGACCTTCAACAGACATGTCCAAAGGAAACAGACCTCTGGGTGGTCCTGGGTTAAGCTAGAGCCACCATTGGCACAGGGGACTTAGATGGTTTCCTTAAAGATACTGGGGGCTGAGGACGGAGGGGGTTTTGCTCTGAGGAGGTTTTGCTCTGAGGAGGTTTTTGGCTCTGAGAGGTTTTGCTCTGAAGGAGTCTGAGAGGAGAGAGGTCCTGGAGGGAGAGCTCCTGGAGAGGTCTGAGAGGAGGGCTTGCTCTGAAGGAGGCTGGAGGTGGAGGCCCCTGAGACTGTTTCTCCATTTTTGTCAAGTGAGTGATAGGGACTGATCTCTTTTCTTTGCCTCAGCTATCTAAGGGCTTGGGCCTTTGGCCCAGCCTAAGCAGAGGGTTTATTTAAGCCCTATTCCCTTCTCTCCCCTTTCTCTCTCTCTCTCTCTCTCTCTCTCTCTCTCTCTCTCTCTCTCTCTCTCTCTCTCTCTCTCTCTCTCTCTCTCACATACCTTTCTTCCTCCTGTTTATAATTAAAAACTCCATAAAAGATTGACTGCTGACTTGAGTTTTCATTTAGGAATTACATAGCTGAATTCCTTGGTGACCTTAAATTAATATATATCAGTCTTTTAAAGTGATTTCCATATCACACAAAGTGGTAAGGGCTAAGCAATGGTGTTTAAAGGACCCATCCAGGGCTCACAGCTGGGGAGTATCTGAGGCCAGATTTTAATCCAGGACCGCATGTCTTTAGGCCTCGCTCTCAGTTCCCTGAGCCACCCATTTGCCCCTTCAAAGTTAGTTGAATCTTCTCCCTGACATGCAGGTGAAGTCAATAAAATTAACAGAACAGTCAAAAGGTATCCTTTTAAATAGCCCATTGCTTTTAAGTTCCTGTTTGGAAAAGTCTGTTTCTTCTCTCTTCCTTTTCTCTCTCCCCTGCTATGATCCCCCACATGGTCAATACCCCTTCCACTCAGAGGCTTAGCATAAGGGAAAATTGCCCATTCTCCTTTCCCTCTTGTCTCTCCCCTCCGCCTACATGACCAATACTGTTACCAGCTGGTAGAAATGAGTCCTGAGCGATCTGCTCCAAGGATCTGTGTGATGAGCTGGTTGGGGTCACGCTCGTGGGTCTGGATCTGGGTCTGGGGCGATGAGCCATCTGGGTAGGAGGTCAGTTTTTGCTGGACTGGGATCGGCTGGGCCAGATGTGTGAATTTCAAAACTACTCAACCCTATTCAGACCATTCTTTAGAAGATGGGATTTAGCTATTTCCTGACCAATAACAATAGAGATATTTGGAATAATAGAATCAGGTCATGGAAACTACAATCTCCACCCTAGGAGAAGGGCTGCAGCAAAACTCAAGATTTAATTATTTGAGAATATAGCCTTCAACAGACATGTGCAAAAAGGACAGATCTCTGGGTAGTCCTAGTTCAAGCTAGAGCCACCATTGGTACATATGAGACACAGGAAGTGAGGTAGAGGACAGCTCAGGATTTCTTGGGACTTCCTGGGAGGAGGGAGAGAGTGGTTGGAGCCTGGTGCTTGGAGTGGAGCAGCCCACAGACTGTTTCTCCATTTTGGTCACGTGAGTGATAGGTACTGATCTCTTTTCTTTGCCTGGGCTATCCAGGGCCTAGGGCCTTTGACTCAGCCTAAGCAGAGTGGGTACTTAAGCCCTATTTCCTTCTCTTCCTTCCTCCCCTCTCTTGCTCTAATACTTTTCTTCCTCCCGTTTGTAATTAAAACACCATGAAAAAGGTTGACAGCTGACTTGAGTTTTCATTTAGGAATCACATAGATGAATTCCTTGGTGACCTTAATTTAATATATATCAGTCTTTTAAAGTGATTTCCATATCACAGATGGGCGAGAGACCACTGGGGTGGGTCAGGGCAGGAACGCAGGGCTGGGAGCCGGAGCACCAGGTGAGGGCAGAGAGAGGTCAGGATCAGGGCTCCAGGCAGGAAGCGGCCAAGAAAGGGGGAGGGAAAGGCTCAAGATGTCTCAATAAAATGGCTGCTGGCAGGAGCTGATCAAGAAGGTTTTCTCAAAAAGCATCTTGGAGAAACCTGGCTTAAAAAAATTCTAGGCACTAGCTATTAAAGCTGAACTAAAGATCAGAAAAGAATGAGAAGAATGAGAGTCTTTTCTCCCATTAGATCGCCAACTGTAAAGATTAAAAATTTAGGGAAACTGAGGGAGATAGAAATTAGTTTCTCTCTGCAAGGAGTATTATATTTTTTAGAGGTTTATTAAAGGTTAAGGATTAAAGAAAATACAGAATAAGAAAAACACGTGACTAGGCCAGAGAGAGGCCTAGACACAACCTCACCTATATTATGAAAAGTGCCACATCTGATTGCAATTGGAAAACAGGGAAGAAAAAAGACCAAAAGGGCCTTTCCAATCAGGTTAAATACCTTCTCAATCGATGCCCACGTGAGAATTCAGTAAGAATACAAAGCATTTTGGGGAAGTGGAGCAAGGGCTTCTGTGGATTGAAGTCCTGTATTCAAGTCTATTTTTTACAATATTAATGTATTCGATACTATTCTGTTACTCTGAATCAGTTTAATCTACTGTGTTTTAATTATTAGATATATTCTGTTACCTTTCCACTATGACTACTGAATAAAATATTGTAAAATATTGTAAAAGCCAATAATTTTTTTTTAATATTGCATTTGTTAATTGTCACATAGATGAAGAAGGAACTCAAGCTGGCTAGCAAACTTGGAAAAATTTAATGAGCTGGATATCTCAAATTGATTTTAAGGGGTTTTCAGAAAAAAAATTTAGATAGCTAGTGGTTGCTGAAGGGATGGTACTTTCTATTCATATTTATATTATAAAGAATGTTGTTTTAAAGGTAGCAAACAAAAGTGATGTTCCTACCAAGGTATTTCTATGAAGCAGGAAGCAGAAAAAAAGAGATCCTCTAAAATTCTTCAATTTAATTTACCTCCATCAGAACAGTGTAGATTTTGTGATGGTGTTCTAGACACAAATAAGTTTTACTTTGTCTAGAAATATTTGCCAAGGTTAAAAGATTTGCTACATCTGTAAAATTTTTGATAAATATCATTCAGTTAATAGGTTTTTTTATGTCATACAGGAATTTATATGAAATATGATAGTGTGTTTGTTTGCTATTTTAATTAACTTGGCTATTATGAATTTTGAGGACTTTGGTACTTCTTTGACTGTGCATTATATGTTGTACTATTGTTATTTAAAAAAAAAACTGTCACTGTGTAAACAGTGGATCATGGCCAACTTTGGAAAAGAAATAGAATTTATTTTTGAGTGAGAAACCTTTGTATTCTACCTTTCCTTATCTGACACAGTGTGTCAATGATTATAAACAATATACTTTTTATTTTTAAAACTTTTTTATAATTGATTTTCCTTGCATGTGCAATATAGTATATATATATATATAGTTTTAGTTTTTCTCTCCTTTTTGTATTTGAAGCACACCAACTATATTGAGAAGGTTTTTCTTTAAATTTTTTGATTTTGCAGTAATATAAGTAATACATTTGTTCTAATATTAATGCATACTCAGAAATGATGCCATTGATTGTTTAAAAAAATATGGGACTTTGCTTAATGATTTGTCTGATTTAAAGAGAAGGGAATACAAAAAGAGTCATTGCACAGTGCCAAAGAAGCAGAAAACTAAACTGCATAGTGCCAATTGAGCACAAGTTCACAGAGACCAACCAATCCTATGGGATTGATGAAATATTGAGAGAAGAGAATTTGAATGTGTTTGGGGTTCGAGGTTGCAGATTTTTTGACATATATCAAAGGTAGGTTTTCCTTGTCCCACATTCTACCAAGTATCTCAAATTTGTCTTTTACATGCTTCTGTAATCTAGTCACTATTCTACACATAAGACTTTGAAAGTCTATATTTCATCCAGAAATTATTTTTTATTTGGGATTTTTTTGATGTTTTTGATTTCTCTTGCCAATTGATTCATATACCTCATAATTCAGCCAAGCATTCCTAAGTGATCCCTGTGTTCTTCAATACCTTCTTCAGGAGGGAATGTATAAGTATTCTAAATTGCATGTTTAAATTATTTTTAAGAGTAATTTTAGGATAAGAAACATGATACCTCTCCGAATCCAGAAAGTGAACTGTTTGGAGAAGACACCACAAAGATGCCTACACAGACAACATGCTGCACCAGAAGATCAAGAGTGAACTTTGGGATGTAGTGGTTTGAACTGTATGGTTTTGAATGCATTTGTTCTTAATGTAAACTCTTATGCTGAAGGGAACTGCCCCCAACTGGCTTTTTGTCAATGTGCCTAAAAGCCTAGCAATCATTGGTTTTGTTCTTTTTTCTTTTTATCCACAAATTATTGTAATTTCAAAATTAGTTATTTTACAAGATCCATTGGAGAGACTAGTCTTCCACGAATTTTGGGGGGGAATATATAATTGAAAATCTTGTACCCTAAAAAAGAACTAAATTTTCCAGGATCCCACTGACTTCCTATCATTATGTATGTCCTGTAGACAGGGAATATTAAGAGGAGAAGTGGAGGATCCCACCCTCTTTGGTTTGCAGCAACCATGGTGGCTGTGGTAAGCTAAGCACAGGAATTTTAAATGGACTAATCAGCCATTGGCATGTGGTTTTCATTTTGTATCCCTTTTATTCCTTTATTTCTAATGACCATTAATATATCCCTTAAATATAATATTTTATTTATTGAGATCTAATTTTAATTTTTACAAGAGGTTAGGGAAGGTTCCTTGTGCTATTACAATAATTACAAAATTTACAATATTTATGAGAGCTGGTACTAAAGTAATGGCTGTGTCAGAGGAGAGAAAGAGTCATATCTGAGAAATGCTGTACAGATGAAATAGACAGGATTTGATAATAACTTGGATATGGGGAGCAGGGTAAGAAATAATGAGGAATAAAAGATGACTAGTAGGTTGTGTGGACTACCTCAGTGGCATAGTGAATTGAGAGTGAGGTCTTGATTGAGGGAGACTTATTTTCCTGAGTTTAAAGCTGGTCTCAGAAACTTCCTAGCTATATGACCATGGTCAAGTTCCTTAACCATGTTTTCTTAAGTTTCTTCATTTGTAAAGAGAATTGGAGAAGACAATGGCAAAACATTCTGGAGTCTTTAAGAAAACTCCAAAGGGTGTCACTAAGAAGTGTTAAAAGGTAATTTATATGTGTGACTGGGATTTTACTTAAGCCAGTCTAGGGCTAATGATCTTCTCAGATGCATAGAGCAAAATGGCTGACCTCCACTGCAGGATGATTGATAATCACTTTCTTTCCACTTAGATGATAATGGGTTTATTGTAAAATAAGTTGTTGATTAGGATAAGGTAAGGGATGTGTGCTGAAGGTTTCCTTAATACTAATAAATACTACCTTTTTACCCACCTTCTGACTTTGCAAAAAGTTGTTTCAGTCCTCAGAGAAGCTGAAGCTGCAGTTACTTCCTCTCTGTCTCAAGTTCCTGCTACTAAAATGACTAAACTAGGCTAAGATCACATTGATTATAGTCTCTATTAAAAGTCACAGTTTATAGTGGAGTCAGGTGCCAGATGTGACATAGTCTACCTAGGTGAGATCAAAGCCCACCAAGGCAAACTGATTGGGTCAGGTCACTATCACTTGGAAATCGTGCTTGAGACTTCTCCAGATGATGTGTCAAAGTATAGGATCAAAAAGATATTCAAGAACTGGCTGCTTTCTCTCAGAAACTGGCTGAAGGTCTAAAGAAGGCAAAAGCTGGATTTTGGAGATGTTTTCTTATCCAGAGTCTCAATCCAACCCTATGATGGTAGTTACCTTCTTCAGAATTTCAACCCAGAATTCTCAGGGCCTCTCCTGCACTTTTTAGTTCCCTTCATTCCATCAACTCAGTTTCCAACTCAGTTTCTTCACTCTGGTTCATTTTTTCTTTCCCAAATTCCCCTTAACAGAGGTTAACACAATTGAAGCCATTGAACAACAGAATATAATATGAGCCTGAAGGACTAGAAATATAGTATATCCCTTTATAAAGTTAAAAGGGAGATTGTGTGTGGGAAAAGATAATGAATTCTCAATGAATTCTCTTTTGGACACATTCATTTTAGGAGATGTGGTAAACATACAGCTTGAGATGTCTGAAAAGGTTCATTGGATATGTGCGATTAGAGGACATCAGAGAGGTTGAAGCAGGATAGGTAGATCTGAGAGTCAATATAGAGATTATAATTAAATATATGGGAGCTGATGATATCATCAAAGGAAGTAATATAGAGTCAGAAGCGAAAAGGAACCAGGACAGAACCCTAACGGATATCTATGGTTAGAGGTCATGATTTGGAAGATGATCCAGCAAAGAAGACAGAGTATAAGTGGTAAGATGGGTAGAAGGAAAACAGGAGAAAGTGGTGTTCTAAAAGCTTAAAGAGAATGACCATCAGTGTCAGAGGCCTCATAGAAGTCAAGGAGAATAAACATGAAGAAAGGAACATTGGATTTGACAACTAAGAAATCATTAGTAACTTTGGAGAGAACAATTTTGGTGGAGCATTTGGAGAATAAGATCAGAAGTCACATTGTAAAGAGTTAAGAGGAAATTGAGAAGGAAGAAAATGGAGGTACCTAGTTTAGATGACTACAAGGGACAGAAGAGAAATAGGACAAAAGTTAGCAGAGATGGAAGGATCAAGTAAAGAGTTTTTCAATATAGGGGAGATATAAGCATGTTTGTAGGCACTAGCAAATGACTCAGTAATTGAAAATAAATGAAAGAGTGGTGATGACACAGTGGACTCTCTGTTGAGACAGAATATGAACATTTGAATAAGTATACAGGTTAGCCTTGGTAAGGAGTAAGGCTTCTTCATTACATAAAAAAAGATTAAGGTGAAAAGTGGCACAAGGCATCTGAATCAAAGCAGATGAGGAAGAGGGGAGAAGAAAGAGTTCAAGATTGATTTTTTTTCCTCTAGAATATGCAGCAAAGTTCCTCAACTGAGAGAATCAGGGGACAGAGAGTCATGGAAAGTTCGAGGAGGGAAGAAAAGGTTAGCAAGAGCCACTTTGGAGAATGAGATAGTGAGTCGATAAGTACATATAGAAGGACTGCCTAATAGCACTGAGGACCCAGTTTGGGTCCTCTATGAATTTATAGTCTACTCAGTCAAAATGGTTGGATAATTTTCCATGCCTTCATTCAGCAGGATATGTGTAGGAGTAAGGTAACAGATGGCAGAAGTGATCCATGATCAAGGATTGGCAGGGTTTAATCAGCAACGTGATAGGTGGGCTAGATTCTTCAGGGAGTCAAGATGGGTAGAAGAGGAGAAAGTGGCTAATATAGGGGAGAAGTCCTGGAAGATATTTGAGGGGTCAAGGAACTGGAAATCATGGTATCAATAAAGAGTAGGTTTATGTAAAAGAGGGCAGAGGGAATCGTGAAAAACCAGTGGATTTTGGTTCCTTAGAGATATTTCTTTATTATTGAATGTAGAAATGGTACTTTTTTTTTTTTTTTGGTAATGGAAGGATCAAGGATATCATCATCTTTGTGTGTTTGAGGTTGAATACAGGATTAGTGCATGGAAGGTGAACAGGTTGAGGAAATGAGTAATTAGGATATTTGAGGAAGAATCACACAATATGTTAATGTCCTCTTCTATTAAGATACAAGTGGGGAGGAAAGAAAAATCATGTCAGACATTGAATTCAATGAAGTGGTGCAGCAGCTAGAGCTCTTATCCTGAAGTCAGTAAGAATTGTCCTCAAATTTGGCTAAGACACTTATTAGCTGAGTGATTCTGGGAAAATCCTTTAACCTCTGTCATGTATATCATAGAGCTGTTATGAGGAGTGTTACAGACAAAAGAGTGGTTGCCTTAAACTGTGACTGCGAAAATATAGTTTCAAGACTTTGAAGTGCCAAAACTGTAAAGATAATTTTTTTGTCTTGATTTTATATTAAAAATAAAGATGTCATTATGGGAAAAATCCCCAAATATGAAATACCCAAGTCAGCTGGGTTTTATGGAGATTTTAATTAATACAAATGAGGAATTAAGGAAAGGGAGAGAGAGAGTAAGAGGAAATAATGGGAAAGGGCTAGGCCAGCCTAGGCCAGCCTAGGTTTAAGCCTTAAGAAAGAGATTAGTCAGTCTTTTTTATCAACTCACCACAAGATCCTTCCAAGCAAACTCTAGTGTTCAGAGAGACAGCTCCATAACTGAATTAACTTTCAGAGGCCTTCTGACCTCCTTTTAAAGAGAATTTTCTCCTTATGTCACCTCCCGTAAGTTTTCACATCTACCAATCACAGTAGATGTTTTCACAGGACTAACCATTCTTAATTCACACCTGAGTAGACTAAAACTTTTGGGTAATTAACATCTGAGTAGACTAAAACCTCACACCTCTTGCTAAGCTTGCTTGAACTATTAGTGATTAATTTGACCTTCATAGGTACTTAGCATCTTTTTGTATTAGATCTAAAAATAGACCCAGCTTAAGGGTTTTAGCTTAACTTTAAATTGGGTTGAGTACTTTTCATTGTTCAGTAAGGAGTTTACAACTTTATATTCCCCTAAAGTATGCCTAAGTATGGGTGGAGTAATGTAAAGTTCTCACTTTCCTGATCAAGTACCTTCATTGTTTAAAATGTGTTTAGCTTAATCAAATCTTCTGAAGTAGGGTCTGAGAATTTTTAAGATTCACAAGTCTGAAAAATTTTAAGATTCACAGGAGCAAAAGAAATAATAATTGTAAAGCACTTGATATTGTTACTTATACATATAAAACATACTATATAAATATTAGTTATTATTTTTTTTAAGTGAGAGACCCACTAGATAAGAAAGGGCAGGAATTTCACCAACTTGGGAATAGGTTATCAATCATGTATGATAACCTATTCCCAAGTTGGTGAAGCTGTGGCAAGAGTGCAGAATTGGCACTCAAGGAGTTGTTCTGTTCCCCCTTTTCCCAGCACCCACCCAAGGATATTTTTTTCATGCCCCACTGTTGGGTTCAGCCACCCAAAACAAGCACTTTCTCCCTCAGGCTTCTTCATAATATCAGAGCTCACAGACAGCTTGAATTTACCCTATGGGCACTCAAATTGGGAAAAGGTTCACCAACCCTGGAAGAAGGAATTGATGGAGGCAGTGTCATTAAAGCATAGGACTATAGATTTCAAGTTGGAAGAGATCTTAGCAGCTATATTGTCTAACATTCCATTTCATAGATAAGGAATATGGGGCCCAGAGAAGTAAAGAGAATTGCTCAAGTTCACAAAAGTAGTAAGGAAGACAGGTAAGGTTTGAAACCAGGTTGTCTTACTTCAGGTGCAGAATGCTTTCCAGTGCATCAAGCTGTCTCCTTCAATCCTTCCTTGCTTCCTTCTTTCCTTCATTTCTTCCTTCTTTCCTTCCTCTCCTCTCCTCTCCTCTTCTCTCTCTCTCTATCTCTCTCTCTCATTTTATCTCTCCCCCTCCCTCCCTTCCTCCCTCCTTCCTTCTTTCCTTCCTTCCTTCCTCCCTTCCTTCTTTCCTTCCTTCCTTCCTTCCTTCCTTCCTTCCTTCCTTCCTTTTCTTTCTTTCTTTCTTTCTTTCTTTCTTTCTTTCTTTCTTTCTTTCTTTCTTTCTTTCTTTCTTTCTTTCTTTCTTTCTTTCTTTCTTTCTTTCTTTCTTTCTTTCTTTCTTTCTTTCTTTCTTTCTTTCTTTCTTTCTTTCTTTCTTTCTTTCTTTCTTTCTTTCTTTCTTTCTTTCTTTCTTTCTTTCTTTCTTTCTTTCTTTCTTTCTTTCTTTCTTTCTTTCTTTCTTTCTTTCTTTCTTTCTTTCTTTCTTTCTTTCTTTCTTTCTTTCTTTCTTTCTTTCTTTCTTTCTTTCTTTCTTTCTTTCTTTCTTTCTTTCTTTCTTTCTTTCTTTCTTTCTTTCTTTCTTTCTTTCTTTCTTTCTTTCTTTCTTTCTTTCTTTCTTTCTTTCTTTCTTCCTTCCTTCCTTCCTTCCTTCCTTCCTTCCTTCCTTCCTTCCTTCCAATATGGAACAGTGTCTAAGTCCCTCACTATCCTATTCATACCCTCATGGAAACTCTCTAATTTGGGTATCTTAACCTGAGGTATGTGAAAGTGTTTCTTGTTTGATTTTTTTTAGGATATTGTTGTTAACTATTTCAATATATTTGCATTCCCTGGTAATCCTATGTTTTATACACACACACACACACACACACACACACACACACACACTCAAACACAAGATTAATAACTCTGTTCTATAAACATAGTGCTATCAAGAGAGAGACTAAAAACTTCTGCACCAGGATAGATTCATTTTGTTTTTGTTTTCTAGATCGCCCATATCCTCCCATTTACTTTATCTCTAGTTTAAGTCTTTTCATATTCTTTTGATTTAGTTAAAATCACTATGTTCTCTATCCTATTCACCTTAAGAACTTGGGAAGCTTAGGAACCAGCAGCAGACTTTTGGTAACAAGCAATTCCCAACCCCATGCCTCCTTTCACCTTTTGGTATTTTGAAAATCTACATGAGAACATTCAACTAGATTTGCTCCCCACCTTGTTGCTAAAGAAGCTGTTCACATTGAGAGGGGATGACAAGAAGCTTAATTAGACCATGAAGACATCAAATATGTTTTATAAAATGGGAAGCCATTGGATAATCAGGCTAAACTTATGGTCAGAGAGTAGGGTGAGGAGACAAAACATTTCAGTTCACTCTTTCTTGGTCAGTAGTAGTGGGGATAATAATAAGGGAATCAAAATAAGATATCAAATGAAATATATGTTACAGAGTTGGTGATATGAAAGATAATGGACAAGGGTTTTACATATGTCTCAATGTGTTCAGTTACATTTAGATTCTGTGTATTTTTATTTTATTACATTTAATTTAGGAAATCCAATAGCCTGGAGGTTAATATTTAAAGCCAGGCATGACAGGAAACTCCCAACAATTTAGCACTCCTGTAGGAGATCTGAAATGAAGCCAACATACAAAGCAGAAGCAGATGGGTGATTTTGCCTGAGTTGTGAGAAAGAGCATCACTGTTTACAACTGAATGCATTACCATTGGTTTATTGGTTTTGGCATTAGTTCTGGGGAGCATTATTAGTTCTCTTATATCCAATCAACCTGCTACATGTGAAATGATGTTGTCCTGTTTACTCTTTCAACATTAAAGATAAGTAATCTTCTTTGGCAATGCTGCCCTTTTCTTTACCATTTCTCAAAATGGAGCTTTGTTTTTCCCTTTTTTTCCCCTTTTGTAAACTTATTATCTGCATTTGTGCTGAAAGAGCTCCATTGTCTAACTCCCTAAGACAACCCTTAAATAGCTGGACAAACTCCCAATATTGGGATAAGTTTCTTTACTTTTCATTTAAGATATGTTTTATTAATACATTTCATTTTTTCTATCACAGTTATTACCAGCTACCCCCTACTGCCACTCATCCACTTAGTAAATCCTCCATTTCCAAACCAGACTATAAATGTCTACACTTGAGAATATTTTTAACTTTCCCTACCTGTAGGCCCCACACCTACCTCTTTACCTAAAGAAGGGTATTCTAATCTCTTCTTCAAAATTCATAATTCCAAATATTCATTGCTTGTCTTTATGTTTGTGTCCTCATTTACATTATTGTGTTCTTTTTACATTATAATATAGTTATAAGAACAATTTTTAGTAAGAAGTCTAACATGCTGTGCTCTTTGTGGTGGCAAAAAATTGGAAAATGAGAGGGTGTCCATTGGTTGGGGAATGGCTGAACATGCTATGGTATCTGATGGTGATGGAATACTATTGTGCTAAAAGGAATAATGAAATGGAGGATTTTTTTGTGAACTGGAATGACCTCTAGGAAGTGCTACAGAGTCAAAGGAGCAGAACCAGGAGAACCTTATACACAGAGATGGATACACTGTGGCATATCTGAATGTAATGGACTTCTCTACTAGCAGCAATGCAATGATCCAGGACATTCCAGAAGAACTTATGAGAAAGAACACATCTTAGAGAAAGAACTGTGGGAGTAGAAACATAGACAAAAAACAAATGATCAATCATGTGGTTTGATGAGGATATAATTGGAATTTGGGCATTAAAAGATTACTCTATTGGAAATATAAATAACATGGAAATAGTTTTTTTAATATATATATATATATATATATATATATACATACAAAACCCAGTGAAACTGCTTGTCAGTTCCAGGAGGGGAGAGGGAAGAGGTGTAGGAATAACCATGAAATCATGGCAAAATATTCTACATAAATATTTAAAAAAAAAAAGAAGTCTATTATTGTGATCTTACAAGTATAACCTACAGGATTTGGTTAATTTGTGAGTCTGCTTAAGAAAAAAAAATAATCTAATAAGTATTGTCAATCAACTGATAGAATCAGTAAAATTCCCTCACATTTGGTATAAATTTAGACTGTGATCTTTGAAAATGTATTTTCCATTATATGAGGTAGAGATCAAGTCACTGTGTTAATAATAATAAACAATAAATGATACTTTATAGTTGTCTGAGATTTTCAATTGTAAGGGTAAAAAAAATAAGTTTGGACTAAATTTATGAGTGTAGTCACCAAAATTAATATATCTCAAAATTACTCAAATTTACTTTTATAGCAATTTATTTATAAAATAGAGATAAAGAGTGAAAGTAGAGAAATGAGAAGGAAGGCAGAGTAAGAAATCTAGCTTAATGAGCTAGCCTATTTGCTTAGGCCCTGGCTTTACTCCAGCAGGGTTTCAGAAGCCCCAGCCAGAAAGCCTAGGGATAAATTAAGCAAGAGTTTCAGTTACTCCTCCTCCAAGATGGGGGAGGGGGCCTCTCCAAACACTAGTCCCTCCAAGAGTTGGGAAAGGTATTAGCCTTTTCACTCACCCACATGGTAATCCTAAAGTAACATCCAAGAGCAGTCCAAGGTCTCAAGCCAAAGCTCTTCCAAAGGCAAGTTCAAAGGAGAAAGTCCTGGTCACAGGAAACTGCAACTACTTTTAAGGACCCTTCTTTTCTTCACTTCCTATTCCTGAAAACTGAGACAGACAGAAGTTAATAAATTACCCAGGATCACACAGCTAGTAAGTGACTGAGTGCAGATTTGAAATGAAATCTGAAGTGATAAAATGAGGAAAGCCAGAAGAACAAATTTATACTATAAAAGCATTATTAAATTAAGCAACTCTGAAGAACTTAAGAACTCTTAGCAGTATAATGTTCAGCCATAAGTCTTAAGGTATAGTTTTGAAGAATATTATCCATTTCCTGATGTAGAGACAAAGAATAAAATATATGGAATGAACCATATATTTTCAGATATGAACAAATGGAATTTGATTTCCTTGACAATGTTTAATTGTTAAAAACAATTTTGTTATTCTTTCTTTTGTAAATAGCAGAGGGGGTGGGAAGGATATAACGTGAATTTTTATTGAAACAATTATAAAAACAAGAATAAAAAAGTGAGCTAACTTCTTTTTCCAGGAAAAAAAAAAAAACTAGTCCTATAGGAAGAAGCTTATAGATAATAAAAAAAAATTAAAGTTGCATTTTAATCTTCACCCTATTACTTTTTTGTTGGATTTTTAAATCCCTACTTTGGTCTTTGACTCAATAGTATATATTGGTTCCCAAGTAGAAAAGTGGTAAGGGATAGTCAATGAAAATTAAGTAATTTGCCAAGGATCACACAGCTAGGAAATATGAGGCCAGATTTAAACCCAGAATCTCCCATTTTTAAGCCTAGCTTTCAATCTTCTGAATTAAATTGCTGTCCCTGGCTCTAGTATGTGCTAACAGAATGGCTTTAGAAAAGTAATTTCCTTTCTCAGAGATTCACTTTTGTCATTTGTCAAAAAGAATCAGAGACATATGCTGACTTTTTAAAGATACCTTCAAGTCCTTAAATCCTTTGATTGAAATATGCATCCCACAGTTTCTCTATTTTCTTCAATTTCTCCAGATGGGAACATGGTGTTAATTTTAAGAATAATTCCATCTTTAAATACATTTTTATACTTTATTGGATTGGGTTCCTGAAATGTAACATAAAACTAAATCTCTTCCCCAAGATGGTTTCATAGGTAAAGTTGGTTAATACAATTCAATCTTCTTTTGAAGGCAATGCATTTTCTGACCCATGGAACCAAAGAAAGGCTCACACAAAGGCTAAATTGATGAAGTAGATACATTTATATGATTTTAGGATTCCTGAACTTTCCTCCTTGAGGATGGGGAGGGACATTACCACCTAATTCTCTAATTAGCTGTCAAAATTCCTTTCATTGGTAGCAAAGTTTTAATTTCATTGAAATATAAATAACTTGGAAGAGAGATTCAATTCTTTAACATATTTATACCAAGGTTCCATTGGCAATATTTCTTTTTTTTCCAATGAGAAGAGAAACTAGAGTGTACAAAATAAAGATTTTCCTCCCTATTAGTACTTATTCTTTGGATGTTTGGAGAAAAAAGGAAGTATTCCTTGATATAATGATGAATAAAAAAAGCCTGAAAAGGTAAAATAAAATGGGTTATGGGGGTGAGGAAATATCTCAGAAATGATACTAGGAAAAATTGACTGAATAGAGGAATATTGTCAGGGTCAAGAAATGTAAAAGTTAAAATTAATGTTTGGACTTAAATTATATGAAATAATGTGGTCACTAAAATTATTATATCTCAAGTCAGAAATGTATTTACCAAAATAGATGGGAAACAAAAAGTAAAGAAATATGAAGTAGAATAGAGAAAATGCCTATACTAGTCCTCAGCTAGGAGGACAGGTAATGAGTAACCAGAAGGCCTCCTCCAAGATGGAAGCTAGTCTCTTAGAAAACTAGGAAGGGAGTCATGCTTTCACTCACCCAGTGAAATAGTCCAGGATTCAGAGTTTAAGTTGAAGCTGAGCTCCAAGCCCACAATCCATACCACAGTCTCCAGCAAAGCTCCCTTGAAGACTCTCCCCAGTCAGAAGACTATCTTCACTGAAGACAATCTCTTCAGACTATCTTCTCAAAGACAATATGCCTCAAACCAAAGGATTTCTTGGCTTTTATGGTGGCTCCTTGTCCCTTCCTCTCTTCACAGGGGCCAATCACAGTTTCCAAATTGTCTTGCACTGGCCAGGGGGAAATTGTGATATTGATTTCTCACCTTCTGAAGCTTAAATTCTCATCTTCTGAAGGTTAAGTTCTCATCTAAGGATGTGAAGTTTCTAAAATTCACCTTCTGGAGAGGTGAATACTCATCCAGGCTCATTGAATTTCTGAGGGTGTGAATTCCTAAGTGGTTTTCCAGCTCCACCATCTAATTCAAGTGTGTGTTGATTCAATCAAAAGGTAGAGAAAGGAAAGTTAATCCTGTCTTCACAACCTAGTGAGGTATTTAAGTTAGTGTTAACTCAGTATAGAAAACTGTGAATTTTAGATTTACTACAACCTGTTTATAGTCTTTAGCATTTTAGCAACCAAGAATGTATACACCCCCACTTAAGTAATAAGTGTGGGGGAGGAAGGTCTATGACCCAAATGTGCTAACAAGTGACAAGTTAGAAACAACTGACTGACCTCCTGGGCCATCCAAAGCCAAGTTCAAGCCATCATTGGTACATGTGAAACACATGAAGTGATATAAAGAACTGCCTTTATATTTCATGTCACTTCCTGTGAGAAGGACTTGGTGGTGGAACTTGACTGTGGAGGAGCTCAAGCTTGAGACCTCATACTGCTTCCCTTAGACCAGCGGTTCTTAACCTCTCAATTTGCAGCAATGAGAATACATAATGCATATCAGGTATTTACATTCTGAATGATAACAGTAGCAAAATTACAGCTTTGAAGTAGCCACCAAAATAATTTTTTGTTTTGGGGTCACTGAAACATGAGGAACTATATTGAGGGGTCATGGCATTAGAAAGGTTGAGAACCAGTGCCTTAGACTGTCACATGGTGAGTATAAGACTTACTCCCTTTCCTTGGATTTCCTGGAGGCACAAGTGTCTGGGGAGGCCCATCTCTTGGGACTCCATTTCCCTTGTCTTTCTGGAGACACCAACCTCTGAGGAGGCCCCTCATCTTGGAGGAGGCCTCGTGGCTGGAAGCCATGCTAGATTTATTACTCTGACCCCCTCCCCCTTGGCTGAGGCCTCTGAACTCCTGCCTGATCTCTCTCTCTTTTTCCATTCTTTCTTTCTTCTTTAATATCTTCACTCTATTGTAAATAAACGACCATAAAATTCCATTCTGACTTGAGTATTTCATTGGGATTTAGAATTTAAAATCCTTGGTGACCAACTAAAAATATATTCAGTCCTACTATAAGCTTACCCCTTACACAACAGAGCAAAGAGTTCTCTTTCATAGAAGGAAGGACCATTTATCTATCAAACATTATAGAATCAGATTTGTAAGAACACTAGAGGTCATCAAATCAATTTCACATAAATATGTAAGGAAACTGAGTCACTGAGAGGAACTGGTTCATATAGGGTCATATAGTCTTATAACAGAATTGGAACTCAATTTTTTTTTTCTGAGTCCAGGTCCAATATACTATCTAACACTGTATTTAAAAGTTTCTTGCATAGAGCTAATATGATATATTTGAGGTTCTTACATTAAAGGTTAGAATTGTACTTTTTGAGGAGGAAGAAGTTGCTTTATTTCCATGAAATGATTATGAAGATTTATTTATTCATTTATTTTTTATTATTTCATTTTTCATTTTTTATTTTTTATTAATTCATTTAGTCAATTCAGAACATTATTCCATGGTTACAAGAACCATATTATTTCCCTCCCTCCCCTCTGCCCACTGTAAAAAATAGTCTCGAATACAGGACTATAATCCCCACAAGCCTTTGCTCCACTTCCCCAAAATGCTTTGTAATCTCACGCAATTCTGACGTGGGCTGAGATCAGGAAGGATTTAAGCTGGTGGCAAAGATTTTTGGCTCTTTTTTCTCTTTTTTGGACTTCCGTTTTGGAGCAGATGCGTCTCTTCCATGATGTAAGGTATATTCTTTAATCCTTAATCCTTAATAAACCTCTAAAAAAATATAATACTCCTTACAGAGAGAAACTAATTTCTACCTGCCTCAGTCTCCCTGTCTCCCTAAATTTTAACTGTTACACCACCATTCCCATAGCTGACTTGCAATTTCACTGGGTATTACATGTGTCCTTGATCAAAACCTATTTCCATGTTGTTGGTGTTTGCATTAGGATGATCATTTAGAGTCTACATCCCCAACCATATCCCTTTGACCCATGTAATCAAGCAGTTGATTTTCTTCTGTGTTTCTACTCCCACAGTTTTTGCTCTGAATGTGGACAGTGTTTTTTCTCATAGATTCCTCCAACTTGTTCAGGATCACTGCATTGCCACTAATGGAGAATTCCATTACATTCAATTGTACCACAGAGTATCAGTCTCTGTGTACAATGTTCTCCTGGTTCTTCTCCTTTTGCTCTGCATCAATTCCTGGAGGTCATTCCAGTTCCCACAGAATTCCTCCAGCTTATTATTCCTTTGAGCTCAATAGTATTCCATCACAAACACATACCACAATTGGTTCAGCTATTCCCAGATTGAAGGGTATTCTCCTCAATTTCCAATTCTTTGCCACCACAAAGAGCACAGCTATAAATATTCTTGTACAAGTCTTTTTTCTTATAATTTCTTTGGGGCACAAAAGCAGCAATGCTATGGCTGGATCCAAGGGCAGACAGAATTTTAGCACCCTTTAGGCATGGATCCAAATTTCCCTCCAGAATGCTTGGATTAATTCACAACTCTACCAATAAGGCATTAATGTCCCAAGTTTACCACATCCCTTGCAGCATTCATTACTTTCCTTTGCTATCATGTTAGCCAATCTGCTAGGTATGAGGTGATAACTCAGAGTTGCTTTCATTTGTATCTCTCTGATTATAAGATATTGAGAACACTTTTTCATTTGATTATTAATAGTTTTGATTTCTTTAACTGAAAATTGCCTATTCAGAGTCCCTTGCCAATTTATCAATTGGAGAATGGCTTGATTTTTTGTACAATTGATTTAGCTCTTTATAAATTTGAGTAACTGGACCTTTGTCAAAGGTCTCTTTTTTAATGAAGATTATTTCCCAATTTGTTGCTTCCCTTCTAATTTTGGTTGCATTGGTTTTGCTAGTACAAAACCTTTTTAATTTGATGTAATAATCAAAATTATTGATTTTACATTTTGTGATTTTTTTCTAGCTCTTGCTTGTTTTTAAAGTCTTTCCTTTCCCAAAGATCTGACATGTTTACTATTCTGTGTTAACTTAATTTGCTTATAGATTCTGTTTTTATATTCACGTCTTTCACCCATTCTGAGTTCATCTTGATGTAGGGTGTGAGATGTTGATCCAAACCTAATCTCTCCCATACTGTATTCCACATTTTCCAGCAGTTTTTATCAAATAGTGGGTGTTGGTCCCAAAAGCTGGAATCTTTGGGCTTATCATAAACGGTCTTGCTGAGGTTACTTACCCTTGTCTATTCCAATGATTCTCTATTCTGTTTCTTAGCCAGTACCAAGTTGTTTTGGTGGCCACTGCTTTATAGCATAGTTTGAGATCTGGGTCTGCAAGGCATCCTTCCTTTAACATTTTTTTTCATTATTTCCCTGAATATCCTTGATCTTTTGTTCTTCTAAATGAACTTTTTAATGTTT
This sequence comes from Monodelphis domestica, assembly GCF_027887165.1. Taxonomy (NCBI): domain Eukaryota; kingdom Metazoa; phylum Chordata; class Mammalia; order Didelphimorphia; family Didelphidae; genus Monodelphis; species Monodelphis domestica. The sequence goes on along the minus strand of NC_077230.1, from coordinate 113,936,219 downwards.
TTTTCTAATTCAGGAAAAATTATTTTTTGGTAGTTCAATGGGTATGACACTAAATAAGTAAATTATATTGGGTAGGATTGTCATTTTTATTATGTTAGCTCATCCTACCCATAAGCAATTGAAATTTTTCCAATTATTTAGATCTAGTTTTAATTGTGTAGAGAGTGTTTTGTAGTTGTATTCATATAGTTCCTGTGTTTGTCTCAGGAGATAGATTCCTAAATATTTTATACTGTCTAGGGTGATTTTAAATGGAATTTCTCTTTCTAATTCTTGCTGCTTAGATGTGTTGAAAATATACAGAATTGCTGATGACTTATGTGGGTTTATTTCAATTTCTTTTTCTTCTCTAATTACTACAGCAAGTGTTTCAAGTACAATATTAAATAATAGAGGCGATAATGGCAACCTTGTTTCACACCTGATCTTATTCTGAAGGATTCTAGTTTGTCACCATTGCAAATGATGTATGCTGATGATTTTAGATATATAATAGAACTAGAAAGTATAGGAATAGAAGTGCCTTATTTTTAGGAAAGGCACTTCTATTCCTATACTTTCTAGTGTTTTCAATAGGAATGAGTGTTGAATTTGTCAAAGGCTTTTTCGGTTTCTATTGAGATAATCATGTGATTTTTGTTGGTTTGCTTGTCAATATGGTCAATTATGTGGATGGTTTTCCTAATATTGAACCATATATGTTCCTGGTATGAATACTACCTAGTCATAGTGGATCACCCTGTGATAACTTGCTGGAGTCTTTTTAATCTATTTAAGATTTTGCATCTATATTCAATAAGGAGATAGGTCTATAATTTTCTTTCTCTTTTTGACCTGCCTGGCTTTGGAATCAGTACCACATTTGTTTCATAAAAGGAATTTGGTAGAACTCTTTCTTTGCTTATTCTTTCAAATAGTTTGTATAATATTGGGATTAGTTGTTCTTTGAATGTTTGATAGAATTCATTTTTTAATTCATCTGGACCTGGGGATTTTTTTCTTAGGGAGTTCTTTGATGGCTTGTTCAATTTCTTTTTCTGATATGGGGTTATTTAGGTAGTCTATTTCTTCCTCTGTTAGTCTAGGCAATTTATATTTTTGTAAATATTTATGTATATCACCTAGATTGCCATATTTATTGCCATATAATTGGGTAAAATAGTTCTTAATGATTGCCTTAATTTCCTCTTCATTGGAGGTGAGATCTCCCTTCTTATCTTGGACACTGTCAATTTGATTTTCTTCTGTCCTTTTTAAAATTAGATTGACCAGTATTTTGTCTAATTTTGGATGCATTAATTTTGTTTGTAAAAAAACTTTTTAATTTGATGTAATCAAATGATTGATTTTACATTTTGTGTTTTTTTTTCTAGCTCTTGCTTGTTTTTAAAGTCTTTCCTTTCCCAAAGATCTGACATGTATACTATTCTGTGTTAATTTAACTTGCTTATAGTTTCCTTCTTTATATTCAGGTCATTCACCCATTTTGAGTTTATCTTGGTGTAGGGTGTGAGATGTTGATCCAAACCCAATCTCTCCCATACTGTCTTCCAATTTTCCCAGCAGTTTTTTTTATCAAATAGTGGGTTTTGATCCCAAAATCTGGGATCTTTGGACTTATTATAGACTATCTTTCTTAGGTCATTTACCCCAAGTCTATTCCACTGGTCCTCATTTCTGTCTCTTAGCTAGTACCAAATTGTTTTGATGGTTGAGGATGTAGACTCTAAATGAATAACCTTGTGCAAACATCAACATGGAAATAGGTTCTGATCAAGGACACAAGTAATACCCAATGAAATTGCATGTTGGCTGCAGGAAGGATGGGTGGAGGGGAGGGATGGAAGTAATATTATTATTGTAACCAAAGAATAATGTTATAAATTGACAAAATAAACTAATTCAAATGAAAAAAAAACAAAAAAAGAATATAGTCAATTTTGTTGGGTAGTTGATTCTTGGTTGTAGACTTAGTTCCTTAGGTTTCCAGAATATCATATGCCATGCCTTTCAGTCCTTCAGTGTAGATTCACCCAGATCCTGTGTTATCCTCACTATGATTCCATGGTACCTGAATTACGTCTTCTTAGCAGCTTGTAGTATTTTTTCCTTGGTCTGATAGTTCCTGAACTATAATATTCCTGTTGTTGTCAATTGTGGATTAAGTACAGCAGATTGTCTGTGGATTCTTTCAAACTCCACTTTCCCTCTTTTTCTAGAATATCAGGGCAGTTTTCTTGGATAATTTCCTATAGTATGATGTCCAGGCTTTTTCTTTTGTCATGGTCTTCAGGTAGACCAATGATTCTTACATTTTCTCTCCTGCAACGATTTTCTCAATCTTATGTTTTGTGTAGGAGGTGTTTCATATTTTCCTCAATTTTTTCACTCTTTTGATTTTGTTTTATAGCTGCCTTGTGAAGTCATTTGCTTCTAGTTGTTTTATTCTAATTTTTAAAAACTGGATTTAATCCCTGGTCTTTTGGTTATCCTTATCCTTCTGGTCTGATTGTCTCTGGAGTTCATCTTTCATCTTCTCTGCCTCATCTTTCATTTACTTTCCTTCATCTTTCATCTCCTTTGCCTCATTTTCAAGCTGATGATTTTTGGCTTTCAAGACACTGTTTTTTGGTTCCAGATGAGTTATCTTGCTTTTTAAATTCTTTGCCCAGTTGTGTTCAGCCTCTATTAATTGTGTTTTGAATTGTATTTTGAGTTCTTCCAAAGTCTATAGCCAATTTGCTGGGGTTTCTTTCTTTCTTTCTTTTTTTTTTTTGCTTAATTTTCCCTCTTCCTTCTCTGTTCCATTTGCTCTTTGTTCATTGGCAGTATAGAAGCTGTCGATTGTAATTTCTTTTTCCTTTTTCTGTTGTATGATCATATTTACCACTTCTTTTCTCCCTGCAGTTGACTGCACTTTTGCTCCTCTAATTTTTTTTTTTTGTTGGGTCTTGGTTTTGGGCTTTTCTGTCAACCTTCACCCTTGGAGCTTAGTCAGCAAATCTCTCAGTGTAGTCTGTGGGGAAGGGGTGTTGGAGCTTGAGCTTCCCTTCCCTCTTAAGGCTTTGATGGGATTAAGTCCATCTGGGTTGAGCTGGATTTGCCCTGAAACCAAAACCTCATGAAGGGAAGGGCAATATGGAGTGTCTCCACTATTGCAACTAGGCTATCTGCTTTGTGCTTCTCCAGCTGCTTCCCCACCCCCTTTGTTCAATGCTCTGAGCCTGGCACAGCTTTGTCCGCAAGGTACTCCCTCTAGACCAGCAACCTTCCTTGTCCAGAGGTTCTGGCTACCACTAGGTGGGGGAGGTTTCCTGGGACTTTCCTTCTTCCCTCCTCTTAAACTGAATTCAGGCTTTGGGAGCCTACCTTTTAAGCTGAGTCTAGCATGAGGGTTCCTTTGCTCTGCCTTGTTGTTAGGTTTGGTTTTCTGTCTCTAGGAGCATTTAGTTTTTAACACTAAGGAAAGGTTTTCAGAGGTCTGAACTTTTTTCTACCTCTATGCTGACATTTTGACTCTTCTCCCAGATTATAAAGATTTTAAAAAATGATCTGGGGAAGAATTGTCTAGTACTAGTCAGAGGAAAAAGATGAATGTTGGTAGGTGAAAACTCTAATGATGAGTACCAAACAGACCATGTATTGACCTGATATTGGTCTTTTGGAGGTATATTATTTTTTGAATTGTGTATCCAAGTGATGGGGCAGGTAAGTGCTGCAGAGATTTGAATACTAGACCTGAAGTCAGGAAGAGTCGTCTTCAAGAGTTCAAAGAGTTCAAAAGTTCAAAAATTCAAAAGTCTGGTCTCAGACATTTCCTAGCTGTGAGACCCCAGGCAAATCACTTAAAACTGTTTGCCACAGTTCCTCATCTGTAAAATAAACTGGAGAAGTAAATGACAAACTATTAAAATGTATTTGTAAAGAAAACATCCAATGGAGTGAGAAAGAGTCAAACATGGCTGACTCAACTCAACAACAACAACAAATCCAAGATAAGATGAAGGACTTTTTTTTTTTTTCAAATATACCAACTACTATCCATCTGCATAATAGACTGGTATATTGTCAATGGTAGTGTTGGAAGTAATGAAGAGAGTACATTTTTGATCCTTGACCAGCTTGAATTCTTTTAAGGAGATAAAGAAATACATAGGTATAGAGAAAATATTATAAATATATGTATATGCATATGTATATATATATATATATGCACAATAATTACAAGGTAAATTTTAAAAGGAGGACAATAACATCTGAAGATAGTCAGGTAAGGTTTTATTTAGAAAGGCTCATTAGAGCAAAATTTTTATGGAACAAGAGCTTTTGAGAAGCAGGTATATGGAGAGAGTGAATCCCAGGATTTGAGGATTTTCAATGCAAATGTAAGTAATGGAGTTTTGGGTATGGGAGATGGTATGAAGGGCCATAATATAGACATAGGAAGGCAAGTAATGCACAAAACCATTGGAATATCTGCACAATCTGATGTTCCTCCTATTTTGGGGAGAATAGATTCCAAGGATCTCAGGAAAAATAAAATAAAAGGTAGTTTGATATCATGGCCTAAAATCCTAAAAGGGAATCCATTCAAGATAAATAGAATATTTCAAAAGTTAAATAATGGCAATATAAATAGAAATGATTCCAATGAGGAATAAGAAGATACTAAAGAATGTCTAGAGACTGATGTGGATGCCCACGGATTTTATTAGCCAATTTAGATATTTAAAAGACATATTAAGAATACTGAATTTAAGGAGAGTAATGCAAGAACAGGACGGATTCAGAATAACAACATGGACATGTGAGAAAGTGTCAAGCACACTAAAGCTCAGCTTGAATTGAACTAGGAATGATTGCTGAGGAAAGCAAAAATTGTGTTTGTGTCCTATGTTGGGTCAAAAATAAAGATCAAACAAAAAAATAGGACTGCTAGGTTCCAGAGAGACAATAAACCTATTCAAATACTATTTTTCTGCTGTTTCTTTGAGGTTTGCACTATCCAAATTGACCACCCAAGGCAAATTCTGCTCTTATCTTTAGATCCTCAGAATACTCTCTCTCCTTGCACAAAGAATTCTGTGCCTGACAAAGTCTCTCTTCCCAAGGCCCTTTTCTCTTCCTAAAAAAAATCTTTTATCCTATGATACTCCTTCAAATACACTATTTTCCTAGCTCTTCAAAAGCCATAATTCCCATGATCTACCCCTCTACTCTATTTCAGTTACACACAGAGATACCCAAACCCATGATCTCATCATTACCTCAAAGTAGTTCATTTCCTTGTTTACAAACCCCAAAATTCCTTTATTTGTTGACCATATTTTATTATTATATCTTTAATGTACAGTCACATAGCTAGGAAGTGTTTGAAGTCAAATTTGAACCCAGGACTTCCTATTTCTAGTCCTGGTTCTCAATCCATTGATCCACCTAGCTATCTTCACTTAAAGATATTATTATAGAGATAGCTCCTAAGCATTTAGAAAGACTATGCTAATTTTATGCAAGAATGTACTTATCAGTGAAAGGGGTTGTCTAACTAATCTCTTTTCATTTTTGAATGAGGCTTTTCAGGCAATAGATCAAGTACTTTATTTTTTTTAAATTTTACTTAATTAGATGACTAAGAATATTTTTCCATGGTTACAAGTACTTTAAACAATCTATACTTCAGTTTCAGCAAGGCATTTGCCAAAATTTATCACAATATCCTTGTGAACAAAATGGAGAGATTTTTATTACATGATTGTACATTTAGATGGGTAGGAAAATAAATGAATGACTGGACCAAGGAACAGCTCTTCCAGGATCCACATGAACCACTAGGGAGAATTTTGGTGGAATATATCACAGAGATCTACTTTTTTTTTAACCTTTTGATTTTCAAAATTTTTATCAATGATTTGATTGGAGAAATATATAAAATAGTTATCAGATTGTCAAATGTAAAAAACAAAACAAAACCAAAAACAGGTGAAATATTTAAGACTTTATGATATTGGAATTATAATTAAAAAATATCATAAAATCTAATAATGTGAATTATAATATGGATTCTAATCTCTAAATTCTAATCCAGTTTTAAAATCTAGATTCAAAAATAACTACACAAAACTAGGAGGTGTTTAGAGGAAAATTCCATAGTAAAAAAGTAGTTTGTGTATAGAATACATCTCAGTTTTAGTAAACCATAAGCTCAGGGAATCAAAGGAAATGGCAGTCAAAAAAGTGTGAACACAGTGTGAACATAGACTACCTCAATAGTTATAATCATAGTTACAAGAAGAGTAGAAATAATAATTGATGATATATTAGAAATACGAGAGTAAAACTAAGGGTCATTGGATGAAGGAATTATGGGACTCAAAGGTTTTTCCATTGAGATTAAGTTTGATATATTAATGAAATTACTTGGTTTGGTTGTTTTGGTTTTAAAACTATGGCATGATTTGTATACCTTATATGGAAAATAATGTGGTTAGGGAAGATGACCTCTAGGCTCACTTTTAGTTCTAATATTCTCTGAGCCTCTGAGATATGTATTCATAACAACATTTTCTTAGCTCTTTCTCCCTTCTTCTGCATATTGAATAGTCAATCTAAAGTTACAAATAAATATCACTTCGGTGATGAATGTTTTCAATTGAATGCTGTGGTTCTCAGACACTCTATGGGCCATTTTTAGAGAAATGTCTAATAAAAAGAATGATGTCTTCTTTTCTTTCTCTACTCTTGCCCTAACAACAATTCATGTTCACTTACTGCTGACAAAACCATGGACAAGATTGACTTGGGTTTGGCTGTCAATTAATTAGTCAATCAATCAATATTTATTAAGAAACTGCTATGTAATAGTTATTGAAGATAGAAAGAAAGAAGTGTAAAGTCTCTTCCCTCAAGCAACCTTATGTTCTGATGTGGTCATGACAAGTACATTGATAATAATAATAATAAGTAGCATTTATAAGGCATCTATTACATACCAGGCACTATTCACTTTACACATATAATCTGAATATATCCAAAATGAATTAAAAATCATTTGGGAAATGAGTCCATTAACAGCTGGGTAAAGGCAGTGAAGCAGGAAAGGAATTATGTAGAAGGCAAAGTCTTGAAAGACTATGAATTCCAAAGCATAATGATGAGAAGGGTGTACATTCCAGTTATAAAGAAAAACTAGTGAAAAGGTGCAGAGATCTGAAATAGAGTATCATATGGGAAGAATCACAAGTAGACCAGTAAAATTATATGACATTGAACAAAGAAAGAAGGAAATCAGTATTTCTTAAGTACCTGCAATGTGCTAATACCTTTATATATATTATTTCATTTATTCCTTACAACAACTGTGGATCCAAGTACTATTATTATTCTATTTTACAACTGAGGAATCTGAGGCAAATATCAGTTAAGTGATTTGCCCAGAGTCAAAGAGCAATTAAGTATTCTGATTTGAAGCCAGGTCTTCCTGACTCTAGGCACACAACACCACCTAAGAAAGAATCATTTTATGAAGAGCTTTAAGTATGAAAGAGTTTATATTTAATGCAAAAGGTACTGTAAAAACTACAGCAAAAAAATGCTGTAGTTTTAGGGAAGAAAATATTTTGTAAGAAGTAATTGGAATAGTGTAAAACTCACGTAGGAAGGTTTCTTAGTAATCAGGTATTTTCTGTACTGATGATGTCCATAATTGTTTTCATTGGTAACTGACAGATTTCATGCCACCCATATAAATGTAGGACAACTTGCCTTGTTTCTGCCCAAAGTGTGGACTGATTCCCTTCTTAAAATTAATTAAAATAATTTTTTTATCTTTTTAAAAATAAAATGAAGCTCCACATTTAGAATAGTATTGGGGTTTAGGCTTTGAGTTTAGGAAAATATATAGATCCTAAAACAAATTGTGTAGAGATGACAGAATTTTGTTTAAGCCCCCAAGGTTCCACATGATATATTAACTCATTTTAATATCAAATGAACTTCAATAGCCAACATTTCAAATTAGTGTTTCACTTGTTAAATCATATTTGAAAGCAGATATTCTTCAAGAATAGTTTGAGGAGATGAAATTAAAACTAGATGACAGTCCATCCCATAGTTTTGATGAATGGTTACTTTGAAAAGTCAACTCCAAAATGGCAACTACACTGTGATTTGTTTGGAACTAGATACCTTATTTCCTAAGAGAATTCCTCTTTCTATCCCATACTTCTATAAAGCTTTTAAAGAAAAAATTTTCTGTATCATTCTTTAATTCTATTTTACCAAAAAACATAACTATTAATATGTATTTCTTGAGAAATTGCACTTTGATTTTTCTTCTAAATCTCTTACTTTGATATGTGACTGTTTATTTAACTTTAGTTTCCTCTCCCTGGAGGGATCATTAAAACATCATATCTCCTCAAATTTCCAGGTTACCCACCTGGGGAATCCCTAATGAGTCCCCCCTCACATATTTAAGCCCAAGGAGATTGAAATTCATGTCGATTTTGTTATGCAACTGATGTTTGAAATTCTGTTCAGGAAGCTATTCAGGGTTTTGGAATCTCTGTGGTGCTTTCCAGGTCCTGACACTATACTTATCTTTATCACACAGGCTCATTTTGTTTATTATGTCTTCCCTTTGATACTCTGCTATTGCCTGTGTTCCTGAAAGGTAAGTCAATTTGTAATGTCTAAGAATTAAGTTTACTTCTCTTAGACAATGGCATGTCTTGATGATGTGAAACCTTTCACCAGTGTCAACCAGCATGGCATACTTCTCAGTAGGCTTATGATAATATTGATTTTGAACTCATATGAGAATTCTACTTAACTAAAGATGATGAGGACCCTTTCAGGAAATTTCTCAAACATTGCTAGGCACTCTTTTTTTTCTTTTTTTCCCCTTTGAATAATGGTCATGAATCATAAAATTATATTAGGATAGTACATATGCTAGCATGATATTTATGTATACATACACATCTTCACATATGTAAATACATATGGAATGTGACTGTATATATGTATATTTACATACACATATATTCATATGTTATATATATATACATATTTCCCTTTCTCTCCATCTCAGTCTTTATTTCTGTATCTCTATATATACATTACATAAAGAAATATATTTCTTTAAAATGTTCAATTGTCTAAATAGATTAAAAGATTTTTATTAATAAGCACAAATAACTACATTGTATTGGTGCAAATAGTTGAAGAATGTAAGCAGAAAATAAGTATGAAATTTGAGTTGGAATGACCTGAACAAAATTGACTCTCATATCCTTTCCATCTCTAACACTTCATGTTTCTGTGACTCTGTGATTCATAATCATCCATTGAAGCAGCTTGCAGTCTGATTTAATCAAAAGAAGTTGATATAATGACCATGGATTATTGTTATTCTCTTAGAAATTTTATAAACTTCACTACATAAGTGAGTGATTTAAACAATATGAGAGAAGAAAAAGGGATTTTGTCTTTCAAAACTTATAAAGTAACACATTGCAACCTATCTTCATAATGGTGTCAAGCAGTACAAAATTGGTATTAACATAACACTGATTTCATCTTCTCTACCCCTGGACTGATTAAGAAAAATGAAATTTTAACCCAAAAAGCTTGAGCACTTTTCATCCCATTTGAAAATGTTGAATGTTCAGTAATTGCACCATATATATACATATATATGGGAAATTAATAGAACTCAAATATAGTATTAGTTTCCTTCCTCTTAGTACATTCATTATGCTTTGGTTTCAATGAAAAAATTCACAACCCAGATTTAATCATTCTGAAAACTTGGTATCACTATGATCACCTGGACCATTCAGCAAAAAAAAAAAAAAGGAAACCTTTGATTTTTATATTTAATTTAGGCAAAACCATAAATTTGATCTTGAGTACCTAGGAGAAAAAAAAATATTTATTGTATTTTGTGTAGACCTGAACTTCTGTGGCAATATCCTTTCCTTCTCTTTTCCTGTCTGTACAAGGACATAATTACAAATAGAGGGTATGCATAAATACACACACACACACACACACACACACACACACACACACTCACACATTCATAGAAGAAGTCAATGAAGCGAGCAAAAATAGAGACATTGAAATAGACTGGAAAGGCAATCAATATTAATAACAGATGAAAAGAACTTTGAGTTTACTGAATGAAAAGAGTTCGGTAAATGAAATGTATTATTATCCTAACCTTAGCAACACTGAATTCCAGTATTATGTAATGTGGTATTCAGAAACATGACAATTTATATCCCAACAGTGTCCATAAATAACTATTATTATGAAAGTCATTTGGAAGGTCTTGTCTAACTGTGCTCTACATATGGCAACAGATAAACTATGAGCACTAAATTTCATCATGATTGTCATCATCATTATTATTCTGCATTTCTATGCATTTTTCTTTGAACAAGTTCCAATAGAATGAGCTTCATTCTTTATTGCTAACCAAAGATCTAGACATGGCTTGTTATTGCAATGTCAAAATATTCGGCAAAGAAGCAGAGGCAAATTATCACTAAGAAGTAGAGAAATAGCAAACACAAAACCCTCTGGATAATTGAATCAAAAATATATTCTTTATCAATGTAACATATACATGTCCATTCTAGTTATTTGATCCAAGAACAGAGTGCTAAAGTTTGTCAAGTTCATTCTTGCAAAATTCAACAAATTCTTACCAAATGTTTATTTCATGACAGTATTGTATTGAGTAATAGGTATAGAAAGAAAATGACTTTTATTTTAACCTTGTGGAACTTGAAATTCTTGTGGTGAAATAGGTTAGACAAGATATATACAGATTAAATAAAGTTAGTGATATAAGTCATCTTGGAGGAGATGGATCCTGAAGGTAGTCATGAGTTTTAAAAATCATACTGAAAAATTAAGTTAAGTAGCATGCATAGCAGAAATATAATACTTCTATCAAGATTCTGAGAAAGCCTTTGAAGTTTAGAAATAAGGATATACTAATAACATAAAAATAGAATCATATTACTTATATAATATAATTCTGATCTAGGGGACTACACAAGTTTGATTTTAAACACAGATTGAGAAGATAATTGCCTATACTATACTTTGTTTGCCTTGGTTTTGGCAGGGAAGGAAAATGGAAAAGAAAAATGATTGACTATCACATAAATAACTTGAATTAATTTTTTAAAGAGGAGTGATATTTGAGAGCAAAATTCATAAAATTTCTCCTAACCTGATGAAAAGGATAAAAAGAATAACTGTAAAAGATTATGTAACAAAACTAGCTGATGATTTGGATAGCTAAAGTACTCAAAAAGTATGATACAAGTCTATGCTATATTTAAAGCAGACAAGAGACAGCTCTTAACTCTTGAATTTCTCTTTACCCTGAAATCTTCAGAGGCTGTGCTTTGAATACATATAGCACCTTACAGGTATGCATGTATGGTAGGGAGTCTTAACATAGGATCTGTTAATGCTTAACAAACAAAGAGCCACAAATATTTTACTATTGGCACTGAAAAAAAAAGAGCATTTGCCCAGCAAATTTATTTATTTCCTTTAAAAAATAATTCAGGTACACCAAGATAAATTCAAAATGGGTGAGTGACTTAAACATAAAGAAGGAAACCATAAGTAAATTGGGTAAACACAGAATAGTATACATGTCAGACCTTTGGGAGGGGAAAGGCTTTAAAACCAAGCAAGATATAGAAAGAATCACAAAATGTAAAATAAATAATTTTGACTACATCAAACTAAAAAGCTTTTGTACAAACAAAACCAATATAACTAAAATCAGAAGGGAAACAACAAATTGGGAAAAAATCTTCATAGAAACCTCTGACAAAGGTTTAATTACTCATATTTATAACGAGCTAAATCAATTGTACAAAAAATCAAGCCATTCTCCAATTGATAAATGGGCAAGGGAAATGGATAGGCAGTTCTCAGATAAAGAAATCAAAACTATTAACAAGCACATGAAGAAGTGTTCTACATCTCTTATAATCAGAGAGATGCAAATCAAAACAACTCTGAGGTATCACCTCACACCTAGCAGATTGGCTAACATAACAGCAAAGGAAAGTAATGAATGCTGGAGGGGATGTGGCAAAGTAGGGACATTAATTCATTGCTGGTGGAGTTGTGAACTGATCCAACCATTCTGGAGGGCAATTTGGAACTATGCCCAAAGGGCGACAAAAGAATATCTACCCTTTGACCCAGCCATAGCACTGCTGGGTCTGTACCCCAAAGAGATAATGGACACAAAGACTTGTACAAAAATATTCATAGCTGCGCTCTTTGTGGTGGCCCAAAACTGGAAAACGAGGGGATGCCCATCAATTGGGGAATGGCTGAACAAACTGTGGTATATGTTGGTGATGGAATACTATTGTGCTCAAAGGAATAATAAAGTGGAGAAGTTCCATGGAGACTGGAACAACCTCCAGGAAGTGATGCAGAGCGAGAGGAGCAGAACCAGGAGAACATTGTACACAGAGACTAATACACTGTGGTATAATCAAACGTAATGGACTTCTCCATTAGGGGCGGTGTAATGTCCCTGAACAACTTTCAGGGATCCAGGAGAAAAAAAACACCATTCATAAGCAAAGGATAAACTATGGGAGTGGAAACACCGAGAAAAAGCAACTGCCTGAATACAGAGGTTGAGGGGACATGACAGAGGATAGACTTTAAATGAACACTCTAATGCAAATACTATCAACAAAGCAATGGGTTCAAATCAAGAAAACATCTAATGCCCAGTGGACTTACGCGTCGGCTATGGGGGGTGGGGGGGAGGAAAAGAAAATGATCTATGTCTTTAACGAATACTGCTTGGAAATGATCAAATAAAATATATTAAAAAAAAAAGAAAAAAAAAGAAAGATATCTCAGCCCTTCTCTCCCTTCCCAGTACTATATAATATAGCATTGATCAAAAAAAAAATATATATATATTGCAAAAAAAAAAATAATTCAGGCACACATGTATGGAGATTTGGATAGACCCAAACCCAGGGATGAGTAGGAAGCAACAGTTTTTATATTATTCTAAGAAAGAAAGGAAGGGTCTCTGGGATTGGGAAACAAAGGAGAATTTTTTTTTTCCATCAACAGAAGATACTTATCAACTGCTTGAAAATTTCATCATCAGACTTTGATAACAGAAGAAGACAGTTTTGCTGTTATCTGCCTTGCTTTAATCTTTAGGGACTAGGTGACTTCTCAGAGCTAGACTGAACTATTCTTGTGCAGAACTTCCAAGATATGTATCTTTGCCTTATTTGGCTAATTATGATGTCCAAGGTAATTCTAAAGCCATTAGAAATCTGTTAACCATTGACAGATCCAACCTCCAACAGAGGTTTGTGGATGGTTTTCAGGGGGTGTTTAAACATACATAATTTCAATACAATTGACATTGATGTATTTAAAAATATTATTCTGATGAGGGATCCATAAGTTCATATAACCTGTCAAAATGGGTCCATCAAACACAAACACACATAGAAAGATTAAGAACCCCTGACAAATTCAAATTCCTCTTCCTCACTCTCCTCCATTTTACAGATGAGGAAATTGAAGCTAATTAATTAAATTATTTTGAAAGATGAAGAGTTTAAGGACAGGAAAAGTCATTGACATTATCTATGTCTTAGCTTTCTCATCTTTTAAATCAGTGAAATCACAGAGCTGTGATGAAAATCCACTTAGAAAATAAATATACTCATGTTTATAAAATACATTACCATCATCAACTATTGTAATGAAGTCAATAGGAAATAGTGACTTTATTATGTGTGTATGTGTGTGTGTGTGTGTGTGTGTGTGTGTGTGTTCTTTTACTAGGGCTACTATTAATGATTAGGTAGGAAGAATTATGTCTTTGCCCCATGTTAAAAATTTCAGAAAGACAACATACATTTATTAAGTACCCACTGTATGCCAGACACTACATAAAGTAGTTACAATTCTCAAGGCATACTTCTCATGCGATCAGCTACTCACTTGTGTATCAAAAAAATATAAGAGAGAAGTTTGTGTACCCCACAGGAAGCTTGGACTTTTGGAATGGAGAGGGGATAGAGAGGAGAACCCCCTTCTCAAAGTGGGGTTCAGGGGAAACAGAAGATGTAATGGGTTGGCTCAGAGAGAGGAGAGGGGGTTTGAAGATTTCCCCCTTCTGCCTTCCCTCCTTAGCTAAAGCTACTCTCCCAAATTCGCTCTTGTCCCTCTTGTTCCCCATACACTACTCAAGATCAAAAGATCTACCCTTGATCAGTTCACTCACACTCAGCTTGGGGAACAGATAACTTTTAATGTTAACTCAATCTGATGATACAAAAGAAATAACATAACGGGCAGGGAAGAATGGGAAAGTAAAGTGGGGAGGAGGGGTCCTTGTCTCTACCCTAAACCCTTTCCCTCCCTCCTCGGAGTTTGGGGGAACTCAGGTCTTGACAGCCTGAGGTCCCTGAGAGAAAGTCAGGTTGACTCACCCCTGGGCAACACGAGCTGAGGTAAAGTCTGTTCAGGTTTCTCATCAGAAGGTCCCTTCAATTGGGAAGTGTTGAGGGGGAAGGTTTTCCAGTCACCAGCAGGAAAAATGGGTAACACTCAAGAGAAAGTCTTTTTTCCACATTCTCTCTTTGGCTTCTCAAGACTGAGAGACCCTCACTGTTCTCCCAGTCAGAGTCTTCTCTTCCTCCAGATTTCCACTCCTGGGGCCCCTCCCCCATTGTGGTGATCAATTTCACATATTCTTCAGCCTGGCACTTTTCCCTAGTGCCAGCCTCTGTCACATTTGTTACTCTTTATGCATTCTAAGATATTGCTATAAGCCTGGGGGTGCCTATAATCAGGAGATGGACATTTATTGGAATGGCTTAAGTTAAAAAGTTTATTAATAAGATTCTGGGGTTTTCTTTATTTTTTAAAAATTATATTTGGTCAATTTCAAACATTATTCCTTGGTTACAAAAATCATATTCTATTCCTCCCTCCCGTCCCCGCTGCCTTTTCTGTTGCCAGCATGCAATTCCACTGAGTATTATATGTATCCTTGATCAAAACATATTTCCATAATGTTGATGTTTGCACTAGGATTTTCCTTTAGGATCTATATCCCCAATCATATCCCCCTTGACCCATGTAATCCAGCAGTTGTTTTTCTTTGGAGGTTTTACTCCCACAATTTTTCCACTGAATGTGGATAGTATTCTTTCCCATAGATCCTTCTGGGTTGTTCATAATCACTGCATTGTCACTAATGGAGAAGTCCATTATATTACAGTTCCCATATAATTCCTCCACTTAATTATTCCTTTGAGCACAATAGTATTCCACCACCAAAATATACCAGCCATTACCCAATTGAAGGGCATCCCATCATTTTCCAATTTTTTGCCACCACAAAAAGCGCAGCTATGAATATTCTTGTACATGTCTTTTTCCTCATTATCAAAGGCAGACAGTCTTTTATCACCCTTTGGGCATAGTTCCAAATTGCCCTCCAGAATGGTTGGATCAATTCACAATACCAATAACAACCATTTAATGGCCCGACTTTGCCACATCCCCTCCAGCATTCACTACTTTCTGTTGCTGTCATGTTAGCCAATCTGCTATGTGTGAGGTGATACCTCAGAGTTGTTTTGATTTGCATCTCTCTGATTATAAGAGATTGAGAACACTTTTTCATGTGCTTATTAATAGTTTTGATTTCTTTATCTGAAAACTGCCTTTACATGTCCCTTGTCCATTTATCAATTGGAGAATGGCTTGATTTTTATACAATTGATTTAGCTCTTTGTAAATTTGGGTAACTAGACCTTTATCAGAGGTTTTTGTTATGAAGATTATTTCCCAATTTGTTACTTCCCTTCTAATTTTGGTTGCATTGTTGTTGTTTGCATAAAAACTTTTTAATTTGATGTAACCAAAATTATTTATTTTACATTTTGGGACTTTTTCTAAGTCTTGCTTGGTTTTAAAATCTTTCTTTCCCAAAGGTCTGACATGTATACTATCCTGTGTTCACATAATTTATTTATACTTTCCTTCTTTATGTTCAAGTTATTCACCCATTCTGAGTTTATCTTGGTGTAGGGTGTGAGGTAATGATCCAAACACAATCTCTCCCAATCTGTCTCCCAATTTTACCAGCAGTTTTGAACAAATATTGGGTTTTGGTCCCCAAAGCTGTGATCTTTTGGCTTATCATAGACAGTCTTGCTGAGGTCACTTACCCCAAGTCCATTTCGCTGATCCTCCTTTCTGTCTCTTAGCCAGTACCATATTGTTCTGATGACCATTGCTTTATAATATAGTCTGAGATCTGGGACTGCAAGGCCACCTTCCTTTGCATTTTCTTCATTATTTCCCTTGATATCCTTCATCTTTTATTCTTCCAAATGAACTTTATTGGGTTTTTTTTCTAATTCAGTAAAAAAGTTTTTTGGCAGTTCGATGGGTATGGCACTAAATAAGTAAAAACATTTGGTTAGGATGGTCATTTTTATTATGTTAGCTCATCTTACCCATGAGCATTTAATGTTTTTTCCAATTATTTAGATCTAGTTTTAATTGTGTGGAGAGGGTTCTGTAGTTGTGTTCCTATAGTTCTTGTGTTTGTCTCAACAGATAGATTCCAAAGTATTTGATATTGTCCATGGTGATTTAAATGGAATTTCCCTTTCTAATTCTTGCTGCTGAGATGTGTCGGAGACACATAGAAATGTTAATGACTTATGTGGGTTTATTTTGTATCCTGCAACTTTGCTAAAGTTGTTGATTATTTCCACTAGCTTTTTAGTTGATTCTCTAGGATTCTTTAACTAGACCATCATTATCTTCCACAAAGAGTGATAGCTTGGGCTCATGATTACCAATTTTAATGCCTTTGATTTATTTTTTTCTCTAATTGCTACTGCTAGTGTTTCTAGTAAAATGTTAAATAATCGCGATGACAATGGGCATCATTGTTTAACACCTGATCTTATTGGGAATGCCTCTAGTTTATTTCCAATGCAGATGATATTGGAGGATGGTTTTAGATAAATACTGTTTATTAATTTTTAGGAAAGGTCCTTCTATTCCTATACTTTCTAGTGTTTTCAATAGGAATGACTTTTGAATTTGTCAATGGCTTTTTCTGCATCTATTGAGATAATCATGTGATTTTTGTTGGTTTGCTTGTTGATGTGGTCAATTATGTGAATGGTTTTCCTAATATTGAACCATCCTTGCATTCCTGGTATAAATCCCACCTGATCATAGTAAAAAACCCTCATTATGACTTGCTGGAGTTTTTTTGCTAGTATCCTATTTAAGATTTTTGCATCTATGTTCATTAAGGAGATTGGTCTATAGTTTTCTTTCTGTTTTTGACCTGCCTGGCTTTGGAATCAGTACCATATTTGTGTCATAAAAGGAATTAGGTAGAACTCCTTCTTTCCTTATTTTGTCAATTAGTTTGAAAACATTGGGATTAGTAGTTCTTTGAATATTTGATAGAATTCATTTTTTAATTCATCTGGACCCGGGGATTTTTTTCTTAGGGAGTTCTTTGATGGGTTGTTGAATTTCTTTTTCTGATAGTGTGTTGTTTAGGTAGTCTATTTCTTCCTCTGTTAGTCTAAGCAATTTATATTCTTGTAAATATTCACCATATCACATAGATCGGCATATTTATTGCCATATAATTGGGCAAAATAGTTTTTAATGATTACCTTAATTTCCTCTTCATTGGAGGTGAGTTCTCCTTTTTCGTCTTTTGGCTTCCTTCTTACCTTTTTTTATTAGATCGAACAGTATTATGTCTATTTTGCATGTTTTTTTTCCCAAAGTACCAGCTTCTAGTCTTATTTATTAGTTCAATAGTTCTATCACTTTTGATTTTATTAATTTCTCCCTTAATTTTTAGGATCTCTCATTTAGTTTTCTTCTGGGCATTTAAAATTTGTTCTCTTTCAAGTTTTCTGATTTGCATTTCCAATTAATTGACCTCTGCCCTCTGTAATTTGTTATTATATGAACTCAAGTTTTTCCCTGAGTACTGCTTTGGCTGAATCCCATAGATTTTGAAAGGATGTCTCATCATTGTAATTTTCTTCAGTGAAATTATTAATTGTTTCTATGATTTTTTCTTTAACTGGTTTTGGAGAATTTTATTGCTAAATTTCCAATTAATTTTTGATTTGGCTATCCATGTACCCTTACTGATCTTTATTATTTGCATTATGATCTGAAAATGTTGCATTTATTATATCTGCTTTTCTGCATTTTTTTGCCATGTGTTTGTTACTTGGTACATGATCATTCTTTGTGAATGTACCATGAGCTGCTCAAAAGAAGGTCTATTCCTTTTTGTCCCTATTTATTTTTCTCCATACACTTATTAACTTTAATTTTTCCAAGATTTCATTCACTTCTCTTACATCTTTTTAATTTATTTTTTTATTTGATTTATCTAAATTTGATAAAGGTAGCTTTAGGTCTCCCACTAGTATAATTTTACTATTTCCTCCTTCAATTTCTCTAGTTTCTCCTTTAGAAATTTGGATGCTATACCATTTGGTGCATGCATGTTGATTACTGATATTTCCGCATTGTCTCTACTACCTTTTATCAGGATATATTTATCTTCCCCATCCCTTTTTAATCAGATCAATTTTTACTTTGGGTTTGTCAGATATCATGATTGCAACTACTGTCTTCTTTCTATCATTTGAGGCCCAATAGATTTTGCCCCAACCTTTAATTCTAACCTTATGAGTATCTACCTGCCTCTTGTGTGTTTCTTGTAGACAAAATATGGTAGGATTTTAATTTCTAATCCACTCTCCTCTTGTTTTTTTTTGTTTCATGAGTTCATCCCATTCATGTTCAAAGTTATAATTGTCACTTGTGTATTTCCCAGCATTTTGATATCCTCTCCTAGTTCTTTCCTTTCTTCTTTTGCTACATCCTTTTAAACCAGTGGTTTTCTTTTAAGCAATCCATCTAATCCTCTCCCTTAATATGCTTATGAGAGACTCTATATGCTCAGTCCAACATGCATAGGTGTCACATAGCATTCGGCCAAAGCATGGAGGTTCATTTATACATAGTTTTGTGACTATATACTTCTTTGGCACACAATTTTCTACATACATAGTCATCTACATTTAATTGGATATGTCACACATTAACAAATCACTTAATTAAAAATCTTGTGATCTAACCACAACAAAATAAACTTTGTGATGGAGATAAATAACATGGATATGGAGTTTGGAGGTTAGTGCCCCCTGACCTTCTGGGAGGATCATTGTGCTTTTTTGATCAGCTTTCATAATCAATCACAATTACTTAGTAGACAAATAATAAAACATTTCATATCTAAGTACAAAGTTGAAAAAGTGTGGAAGAAAGAAATTAAGAATGTATGCAAAAGACAGAAGCAGTGAAGGCTGATGGCCTGTCAGTCAAACAAATGTTCTATTTGGAATGTTACAGGGAGAAAGTGTTGGAGGCAAAACCAACTGCTGCCTGGACTCTGGTTACCTTGTTGCCTTGAAAGAGGGAAGAAAGAAGGAGTTTTTCTCTCTTGGACTTTGGAGACTCAAGCTGGAGGTGGTCTGGTGACTTTGAAGGCAGAAGAAAGGACAATAGTCCAGATATCTCTCTGACTTGCTCTGTTGATAATAGTGATTGAACTTCCAGACCTATCAGTCATTTCTCTCAATTGAACTATATACCAACATCCTCTAACCTAAGACTCATTGTAGTATTAGGGAAATCCTCAACCCTCTTAACTCCATTCCTTATCTCCTCCTGTCTTCCCCAAATAAACCCCTTACTTAAGATAAAAAAGAGAAAGAGTATTTCATGTGAAACATCAAAAACTCACCCTGAGTTGATTTAGAGAAACCAGAAGGAGAATCACCAAAAGGGGGGAGGCAAGAGGGAGGCTGGAAAAAGGAGGAAAATGGAGGAAGGGAGGGAGAAAGAAGACAACTGCCTGATCTGTTAGTTATCAATTACCAATCAATATAGTCCCTTATTATCATTTATTACAAAATGTAACATAAAGCAGACCAGAGTTAGGGTTTTCTCCAATTTACAAGTTCTGTTTTTCTTGTGTTACTTTGTTTTCATTTATTTATCTATTTATTTATTTATTTATTTATTTAATTTAAAACCTTTACCTTCAGGCTTGGAGACTATTGACTACAAGACAGAAGAGTTGTGAGGACTAGGCAATGGGGGTTAAGTGACTTACCCAGGATCACACAGCTAGGAAGTTTCTGAGGCCAGATTTGAACCTAGGACCTCCCATCTTTAGGCCTGGCTTTCAATCCACTGAGCCACCCAGCTACCCTTTCTTGTGTTACTTTAAAGTGCCTAGCAATGCTCCTGGATTTCTGTCTCTCAATAAATTCATTGGAGTATAGTAACTTAAGGAAAGATTTATTGTGGTGCTCAAGCATTAGACCAGTGTTGATTGTGGGGACTTGAAGTGTATCTGTGCTTGAGTGAGTGAAGGTGGTTGAGTGAGTGAAGTAATAGGTAGTGATCTTTATGTTTTAATTCTATGAATGTAATCTTTTAGGGTAATAATCTGGGGGGATTAAGGTGGGATATATGTATGTTAATCATATAAGTCTTTTCTCTCATATCATTTCTCCTGTATTGGGGAGGGAACAATAATCATAACAAGTCCATTAGTAAGGAAAGTTGAAGAGAGAGAAGTCACAGAGAGGAATCAGTGGGGGACCTTGTTCTCAGGGAGCTACGTTGCAGTTCCCATCTTGCAAACTGTGACTTTGTCAGCCAGTGGGGATTTGTTAGCTCCCTGCAGCTATTCTTATGCCAAGTCTAAAATGGAAGGTAAGAATTTTTAAAAATTAAATAAAATATATAAACATCTTTATCAAATTTATGGGAATGAGTCATTGTTCCAATGGTTAATTGGACAAAAGATATGAACTGACAGTTTTTGGATAAAGAAAGCATACTCATATATAGGTATATATTTTTAAAATATCTAAATCATTATTGATTAGGGAAATGCAAACTCAGAAAATTCTGAGCTGTCATCTCACACCCATCATGTTGGCAAAAAGGACAAAAAAAAGCCAATAGGACAAACCTTAGATGGGATATGGGTAAATTGTGGACACCATTGGTGGAAATATAAACTGATCCAGTTTGGAGAGTAATTTGAAATTATTCCCAGACATATAAAACAGTGTACCCCCTTATTTCCCAAAGGAAATCAGGGAGAAAGGAAAAGAACCTATATGTGCCAAATCATTTATAGTAGCTCTTTGTGATGGCAAAGAAAAATAAGTGGGGGAATGTCCATCAATAAAGGAAGGTCTGAACAAACTGTGGCATATGATTATGATGGAATAATATTACCCCATAAATAATAAGTAACAGATTAATTTTTAAAAGCTTAAAAAGAACTACATGAGATAATGAAGAATGAAATGAGAAGAAACAAACAAAAATATAGCTATAGATTTAATATTTGAAGAGTGACTTATGAACATTCACCACCAGAGAATGAGCTGACCCAGTGGAAACATGAAAAGATATAATGTACATATAGATAACTGTTTGCCAAATGATACCTTCCTTGGCATGACAAAATTTTTAAAAAGAAAGTTTCAGATCACATGACTATTTAAATAAATGCAGAAAAATCTTTGGACATAATACAACACACACTCCTATTAAAAACACTACAAAGTGTAGTAGAGGTGGGCCTCCTCTTCCCCTTGTTTGTCTTTGCATCAGACAAAGATGTGGATTAACCTTTACCCACCAGGGACCAAGGTTGGAACAGTAAACACAAAGGAAGTATGATAGCATCTGTGAAAAGCAAATTGTGATAAAGTGGGCCTCCTCTTCCCCTTGTTTGGATTTGCATTAGGCAAAGATGTGGATTAACCTTTGAGTACCTACCTATCCTGGGACCAAGGTTGGGTTCCTGGAATGTAAAGTCATAAATTCCTGTGGTTTTTGCCTAGTGGTTTTTGCCTATATAAACTCTGTGTGAAGCAAATAAATTTGTCACTATCCTTTTCATATAGTGTCCATTCTCTCTTTTGTTACCCTCATTTTCGTTACCCCAGGTAGGATCGCACAGGACTGGCCGACCCTGTGCTGGAGTCTTACACAAAGTATAGGAATAGAAGGACCCCCTCTTCAAAATAATAAACAGTATATAATTAAAACCATCAACAATTATCATCTGCAATGGGGATAAATTAGATTCCTTCTCGAAAAGATCAGGAGTGAAGCAAGGATGCCCATTATCTAATATATAAGATTATACTAGAAATGCTAGCTGTAGCAATTAGAGAAGATCGAGAGAAATGGGCAAAGACTAAAGAAAATGAGATGCAAAGAAAAATGAGCTCAAGAGAAACATTATGGAACCTTACAGACCCAGCAGAGGAGGATAGAGTTAGAACTATTGATCTAGTAAATAAGAATTGGAACTGATATTTTGAAAAAATATACAAATAAAATAGATAAATATTAGTTAATCTAATTAAGAAAAAGAAAGAGGAGAAGAAGAGAAACAAATTAACAGTAACATGAATGAAAAGGGTGATCTCACCTTTAATGAAGAAGAAATTAAGTTAATTATTAAGAACTATTTTGTCCAGTTATATGGCGATAAATACAGTAATCTAGGTAAAATGGATGAATATTTACAAAAAATATAAATTGCCTAGATTAAGAGAAGAGGAAATAGAATACTTAATTGCATATCTGAAAAAAAAATTATTAAGCCATCAAAGAACTCCCTAAGGAAAAAAGTCACCAGGGCCAAATGAACTCAAAAGTGAATTCTATGAGACATTTAAAGATCAATCAGTCCCAGTAATCTACAAATTATTTGACAAATTCAGCAAAGAAGGAGTTTTTAAAAAAAAATTTATGATTCAAATATGGTACTGATTCCCAAGTCAAGAAGACCAAAAACAGAGAATGAAAGCTAAAGACCAATATCCTTAAAGAATATAGATGCAAAAATATTAAATAAAATACTATCTAAAAGGCTACAACAAGTTATCACAAGGATTATTCACTATGAACAGGTGGGATTTAAACCAGAAATGCAAGGGTTGTTTAATATTAGGAAAACTAGCCACATAATTGACCATATCAATAACCAAACTAATAGAAATCACATGATTATCTCTATAGATATAGAAAAGTCTTTGACAAAATACAACATCCATTCCTATTGAAAACACTAGAAAATATCTCTGCTTCTTTACTCTTATCACATCACTTCTCAGTTCCATGAATTTTCATTGACTATCCCTTATGTCTATCATTTTCTTTCTGATCATTTCTTTTTCTTGACCTCCATGACTTTCTTAAAAGCTTAGCTAAATTCTTACCTTCTGTAAGAAGCTTTTCCCAAACTCATTAATATATTGCCTTTCTTCTGATATCACTTCCAAATTTTCTATATATATCATGGTTTACATAGTTGTTTGCATGTTGCGTTTCCCTTTAAACTCTGAGCTTCCTGCAGAAAATAACTATTTTTTTCCTTTCCTTGTACCCTAGAACTTATCACAGAATCTGGCACATAGTAAGCATTGACAAATTCTTGTTAACTTTATTGAACTGGATTTATGACCCCACTATAATTGAAAATCATCTTCAGAGTGTCAGCTAGGATTGTTGCCTCTCTTACCACCGTGGAGAGGATTCAATTGCCTTCCATCCTGCTGTTGTCTTCAAGTACGATATTCATTGAAAAAGTAACATGTCCAATTCAGGACATTTTACTTTTATTTTGGAAATTTTATTTCATTAGTTAATTTAGAATATTTTTCCATGGTTACAAGATTCATGTTCTTTCCCTCACCTTCCCCCCAACTCCCTCCTGTAGTTGACATACAATTCCATTGGGTTTTACATTGTCATTAAATCAAGACCTATTTCCATATTATTAATATTTATATTAAGGTGTTCATTTAGAGTCTATATCCCCAATCATGTCCCCATTGACCCATGCCATCAAGCAGATGTTTTTCTCCAAGTCAGAACAAAGAAAAAAAAAACAGACTCAATAAAGAAGATAAAAAAGAAATATATAATAAATTGAGATTAAATATCCATATTCAAATGTGTGCATATAGATAAATATATTACTGACAAAATTCTAACTATAAGACCTTACATCCCTCAAATAAGAATCAAGAGACTTGGCAGCATTGTACCCCAATTTAATGAGGTGCACAATGAATGTAAGAATATTGGTTTTTAAGGATGGCACTAGATATGGCTAATTTTGCTAAATATGCAAAGAGAAAGAAAATAGAGCTTGCAAAAAGAAGCCTCAAAAGATACATTGGACATCAAATAGCTTTTTAAAATAACACTTGAAGAAGTGTAAATAGATTTAAATTTAGATCTGTTTTCATGAACGCCAAATCCTCATGGCTTTAAAAATAATTTTAGTTACTTCATTGTAGCAAAGAAAACAACTCTGGTCCCTCCCATATATTCCAAGCAAGTTGTCTTCACTCGACACTTAAAGAAGATGATAATGGAGATAATGCCTATTAGAAACTCTGGTCAATAAGTCAGTTTTGCTCTTGGCCCATGAAATATTAAACTACTTTGTTAAATCTCTCTTTGATGGAGCTATACGTAAATATATGTCTACAGAAATGATTAAGAGCAATAAAAGTAAGATATTAGAATGGAAATGTGGGTGCCTATGAAGCCAGATATCTAAATATATAATCTCTTTTCCCAGAAGTTGAGCGACATCTCTTTTGCAGGGAAGGCAATTCTCTGAAGGCCTTGAAAAATAGACCTGAATTTCAGAGGGGAAGTGGGCATAGTATTGTGCCCAGCCAGTATCCAAGGGCCTGCATTTTGAATTTTGGTTCTGACATTTATCAGCAGTGTGATACTAAACAAATCATTTAGCCTTTTTGTATCTCATGTTTTGTTTTGTTCTATTTTTTTCACTTAAATTGTAGATGATAATACAGACCCACAACCTGAGCTCATAGCAACATTGTTCTAAGGATCAGTTGAGATAATGGGCATGAAAGCCTTTTTGTTTTTAAACTTATTTTTATTGATATATCAACTTTATTTCTGAATATATGCCTTTTCTCTTTTCTACCAAAAATATCATATAGTAAAGTTATATATAAAAAGAAAGAGAGAAAAAGCAGTTCCGCAAAACTAACCAACATATCATTTGTCTGACATTATTTGCAATAGTGAAAGCATTTGTATCAATGAAGTATTACATAAATGGTACCTATTGTGGATGGACAAAGTATAATTCTGCCAAAAACAAACAGATATATGGGGCTGAAATGTCTATGTATCTTCAAGTGCTCAGTTCCTCTTAATTTATCTTCTAAAATTATTATTTGATGAGTCAATTCAACAAATGTTTTTTCATCTTCTGCTAAACAAAACACATACTATATTCTGTGGAAGAATATACAGATCAGTCAGATTCACTCATTAATCTCAAGAAGACTATACAGTCTAGCAAGGAAGATGAGAGAAATAAACATATAACTGCAGTATGGAAGAGAAAGAAATGCTACATATTTCAGACCTTCAGAAGAGAGATAGATTGCATCTGCTTGGGAGATTCACAAAAGATTTTATGAAGGTGGGAACATTTGAAATGGCCTTTCAAATATAAGACATTGACAGATATAAATTGGTTTTACATTAAGCAAAGGTGCCAGAACAAGGAAAGGCATGTTTGGAGAACAAATGCTAATCCTTTTTGACTGGAAGAGAGGGGTATATAGATGAATACTAGATGATGATGCTGAAAAGATACATTAGCATTGTATTTTAGTGAAGTATGGCAAACTCAAATAGAAACTGTGCTACAAAACCATACATAAGAATTCTAGGAGGCTATATATTGCCTTGGAAAACCACATATTAATATTTATAACTCTTGACATTTTCTCTGGCTGACCCCCATGCCTAGAATGCTCTCCTCATCCTGTTCTGCTTACCAGCCTCCCTGGTCTCAGGTCCTTACTAAAATCTTCTCTTTATTGGATGCCTTCTAGAACCTCTCTTAATGGTAGTGCCTTTCTTTTGTAAATTATTTCATATTTATCATCTACATAACTTACTTTGTATATATTTCTTTGCATGCGATCTTCCCAAATTGATTATAAACTCCTTGACTATAGGGACTGTGTTTTTGTATTCCTAGTACTGATTATGGTGCCTGGCACCAAGGAGGCACTAAATAAATGGTTATTAAATGATTGACGTATTCAATCATTTATTCAAATTCTATTTTAATCTAGTTTCTTTTATTTATTTATTTAGAATACTTTTCTATGGTTACATGATTTTCCCACACACTTCCCTCCTCCCTCCTGGAAATGACAATCAATTTCACTGGGTTATACATGTATCATTGTTCAAAATCTATTTCCATGTTATTAATATTTGCAATAGAGTGATCTTTTAACACTAAAACCACAATCATATTCCTGTTGAACTATGTGATCAATCATATGTTTTTCTTTTGCATTTCTATTCCCACAGTTCTTTCTTTGGATGTGGACAGCATTCTTTCTCATTAGTTCCTCTGAATTTTCCTGGATCATTGCATTACTACTAATAGAGAAATCTATTACATTTTATTGTGCCACAATGTATCAGTCTCTGTGTACAATGTTCTGGTTCTGCTCCTCTCTGCATCACTTCCTGGATGTTGTTCCATTTCACATGGAAATTACTCAAGTTCATTATTCCTTTCAGCACAAGAATATCCCATCACCAACAGATGCCACAATTTGTTCAGCCATTCCCCAATTGATGGACACCCCCTCATTTTCCAGGGGTTTTTTTTGCCACCACAAAGAGTTTAGCTATAAATATTTTTGTACAAGTCTTTTCCCCCTTATTATCTCTTTGGGGTACAAATCCAGCAGTTGTACACCCGGATTAATCTAGTTTCTTGATGAAGATAGCAGTCCCTTGAATGTGCCACCTGCTGGTCCCACACTCAAGAAGAGAGAATTTGGAGCTATTGACAGTTGTTGAGTAGCAGAATAATAATAGTTGTAGTGCTTGCTGAATGATGTATTAAACTTAATTTAAGTATTTATTAAGTAGTTACTACATGCTAAACACTAGAGACACAAAGATAAAAATGAATCTGTCCCTGTACTCCATGTGATTTTATTATAACAGGGAAGATAATGTGTTCCTATCAATACAAATACAAAATACATACCAAGTTAATACAAAGTAATTTTGGGGCAGAAAAAATAACCACAAATGGGGAAATCCAGGAAAGCTTCTAATAGGATGTGACACTTTAGCTGAGCATTTAAACAAGATGGAGATCTCAAGACAATTTATTTAAAGGGTGTAGAAGTAGGAGATGGAATGTCTTATATGAAGAACAAAACGTCAATTTGTTTGGAAGCATATGGATGATAATAATGTGAAAACAGACTGGAAACAAAGATTTAACCAGATTGTGAAGGGGTTTAAATTCCAAGAAAAAAGATTCTGCAGTACATCTGAGAGCACTAGGGATTCTTCAGGAATGCAATGTTATAATTAGATTGATGCTTTCAGAATAAGATGAATTGGAGAGAGGATATACTGAGGTTAATACTATAAGCCTGTATTTGGGTATGAATACCTGTTTTATTTGGGAACTGTTACAATTGAAGGAAAGTATTTTTATTACACTTTAAATGTGGGCTGTGGAATTCTGTGGCCAATGGAGATTATGAAGGGAAGGGAACACATATTTTCTCCTGTGGATATAGAATTAATCCTTGGAACAATAGAAAAAGAGCTGGATTTGAATCCATGGTGTTGAAGTTCCAGTTCTGCTATTTGTTAGCTGAGGACAATTAATGTTAGCCTTTCTGTGTGGCAGATTCCTCATCTGTAAAATGAGTGTTTTGTACATATTCTTTCTAAGGTCCCTTTGATAGCATAATCCAAGATGAACATGTGGTGATGATATATAGAACTTCAAATACTGGACAAATTCCCTTAGGGAATTCTAAGGAAACCTTATAAAGAAATTTTAAGCTAGATCATTAGTCAGTTTAATTCTATATGTACTCATTTATTCTATACGTACTCATTTATTCTATACTATATTCTATACTCACTAATTCTATACTATACTCACTTAATCTAGTGGTCAAGAAAAAATATCATACAAACAAAAAAGTATGCCTAGATTTAATTATAATGTTTCCTTTGTGATCCTATGTGTTTTATTTTATATAATTAAAAATAGCATCCTAAGAAAGGCTTCTGTTTTTTCATTAGACTATCAAAGGAGTCCACAACACATAGATTAAAAGTCTCTGCTCTGGCTACAAAGAGGAGAGATGAAAATATATCTACTTTTACCTCACTCCTTTGAAGAGGTGGGAGGTCACTAAATAAAGTGTATTGTATAGATTTTCAAACTCTTTTGATGTGCCGATCAGTTCTGATCATTTCTTTCCTAATTTTTTTTTTCTATAAAATATTTTGTTTTATGTGATGATTTTAAGAGAGTGAGTCAAGGAAGGATTCTGGGGGAAATGTTGGTGATACAAAAAAGATATAAATTTTCTTTCAAAAAGAATCTCAGTTGAGGTGAAATAATTGATTAAAACAATAATTCCTATTTTATTTTCTGGGAAGGAATGCTAAGTAGGATGGACTTTGCATATGACTCAGAGTTGCCTTTATGCCATTGTAATATAGGACTTGATTCAGTTTTATTTTTAATTTTCTCTTACAACCTGGCTCATCATATATGGGCCCAGATTTAGCTGTCTCAAATTGTATATATGTGATTAAAAAGAGTCGGTAAATTTAGTTAATTTAGTTTATTCATGCACAAAATATTCATTGTTCACCTGTTTGTTTAGTTTGCTGAATAATGATAAAAATTAGTAAACTAGATATGAGATCCTTCATAAGTCAATCAAATGCATTTTTCTTGGTATTTCTAGCTCCACTTGGTAATTTGAGACTTTGAAAGGTTTTGTGATTTCCTAAGTATAGAAACCCTCTCCTCAAATCCTGATAACCAACACTTCTCATATCTTAATATACTGTACATTTTTTTTTTAAACCCTTACCTTCCGTCTTTGAGTCAATACTGTGTATTGGCTCCAAGGCAGAAGAATGGTAAGGGCTAGGCAATGGGGGTCAAGTGACTTGCCCAGAGTCACACAGCTAGGAAGTGGCTGAGGCCAGATTTGAACCTAGGACCTCCCATCTCTAGGTCTGGTTCTCAATCCACTGAGCTACCCAGCTGCCCCCTACTGTATAATTTTTGAGTATTCTCAAAAAGATTACATGTTAAAATACTTTATTCTTCTCTTAGTATCTTGGAAAGTAGTTATATTCTAGTTATGCTTCTCCTATGAACTCTATACATCATAGATTTCTGGTCCTCCCTATAGGCAAGCCCTTGTTGCAATCCTCTAAGGAAGAAAATCCTATGTTTAAGGAAACAACTGTGTACATCTGTTACTACACAAGGAGGCCAGCCAGCCTAGCTGAAGTAATTGAGAGACATCATTTGCCAAGCAAATCAAACCACTGCTACCACCTTGAACACTCTTTCCCTCTTACATCCTAAAAGAGATAGCCAAGGAACTTGGACCCAAGAGCCTTGGGAATAACATTGCATCTAGTCCAGTTCCCTTAGTCATCATCCTAGGAAGTTACAATTATGGGGATTCTCATACAACCTACATATAGTCCTCATACAACATACAGTCCTACAACCATAGATAATAAAGACTCAGAAAAGAACGTTCTTGCCACCAAAGTTCTTGGCAGCATGAAATGGTTCACTATTAGAAACTGATATGATTTTTATCAGTGGAAATGAAATAAAAGAAAAAGCGTTACCATTTCCTTTGGCACTATACACTAAAAAATGCAGAATATTTCCATGTGCAAGCCTTTGAAATTATACATTTGTCTAGTCTCTCCTGTTAGAATGTAAGTTTCTTGGAAATCAGAGATAATCATTTTCTATTTGTACATGGTGCACATAGTCCAGTGCTTTTCATTTAGTGCATGCTTAATAAATGCAGTATTCATTCATTCAATGATAAATTCAGTCATCCATGTTCTCCATCTATGTCTCTTGGTTTTGCCTAACTTTGTTTTCATTCAATTATTCTTGATAATCTATCTTATGTATGAGTAGGTGATATGGACCTTTATTTGGCTCAGATTTATATTTCTGATATTATAAAGTGAAAAATTTCATATATTGAAGTCATAGACCTGGATAGTACATATGCTGTGTATGACAGCAAACCATGGTGATATAACCCTATGTGATAGGAAAGAGTCAAAAGGAATAGTATCCTACAGTGTCTGAGTATGTCCAGAACATATGCCCTGCATATTTATGGCAGAACTCTTATGAACATTGTTCCAAAAAGTTAATCCTCTCCTGGCCATTAGCAATAAGAACCTGGGGCATTTGGCAAATAAGCTGCTTTTGTTGTCTGAATCTTATTAAAAATAATAAATATTACAGGTAACATTATTAGAGAATGAGACTAGAAAAGTGATGTAATGAGAATTATCCAGCTCTTGGGAATTTTGGTTAATATCTAGCTTGATAAAAGAAAGATAAATTGATAAAAATGACTTCTACATCTTGATAAAATGATTTGTTAATAGGTTTAAAACAGATGTAAGATTTTGCCATCCCAATTAGCTATGATCCTATAGCAATCTGGCTTCTGACCTCAGTATTCAACTGAAACTACTTTCTCCAAAGTTACTAATGATCTTTTAATTGCTAGATTTAATGATCTACTTGTATTGTCAGCACTTAGCCCAGTGCCTGGAACATAATAAGTGCTTAATATATGTTTGTTGATTGATTGATTCCTGCAAAGAAGACAGAATACAATTACAAAATACTGCCTCTCTTGGGATTTCATTGATTTCACTTGATACCAACTGTAAGCAGTTAGACAAAAATGAGAGTGAGTGAATGGAGGGCAGAGAGAGAGAGAGAGAGAGAGAGGTGGGGGGGGCAGAGAGAGAGAGAGAGTCACTGGGACATTTATATATAAAGGAAAGATAAGAGAAAAGACTGTGACCCTAGGTCACTTACTTGATGGAAAAAATGGTGAGGGAGACTAAAATATGGGCCAGACCTGGTATCATGACAATTGAAGTTCCAAACATGGATTCTCTTGGCAGAATCAGAAAAAATGGAAAATAAAAATACTCAGTGCATCTTTCCTTGTCTCTTTGCTAGTCTCAATTGAGTATATTTAACATTTTCAACACAATTTCTCCTGAGCTCCTTAAGATTTGGAGAAAAACCTCAGTTACTGAATTCTAAACATTATAATAGATCTGATGATTATTGTCTTCATTTTGTGATTTCCAGACTTTTTAAGGGACTTCATTCATAAGATGCTTCCCATTAGAAGCAGAACCCTGTCCATATCAATCCACTCATGCAGAACATGTCTTTATTCCCTTATTCTCTAATTGTTATTCAAATGGTGATAAAATTAATGATTTTTACTAGAGCCTTAACCTCAATAGTTTTAAGGTAAATAGGTATTGATGTGAAAATGCAATGCTAGGAACCTTATTAATACCTGCTTAAATGAGAGTGTGAATTTTTATGTAAAAACTAGGTAGAAATACTCATATATTCTATTTTAACACTACCAAATCAAAATCATAGATAGCACTACTGATATCAAAGGGAAGTTCAAATTTCCTTGCCTTGTTTCAGTGCACAAGGGAATACTTTGTTCTTTAGAGTAACAAAGGAGAATTTAATCCTTCTTCAATAGGAGTATTTGAAACATATATATTTTTCCCATCTTTCTTTCTGTCTTTTATTGATCAGGACTTATACCCTACAAAGGAGTCAGAAGGTAAAATAATTTCATCAAAATTTATTGTTGAAAAATATTTTTTATATCCTATGATAATAGTGAAGTGATGTTTTAAAAGCAAAAAAACCGTGGCAAAGCAAATTTGCTATTTTGGGCCTTTTCCTTTGTATCTTGGCTATATTTGTATCTTGGTCCTTTTCTATATAATTTTGCAAATATCTATTTTCTCAAAGAAAAAAAATGTCTAAAACTTTGATTTGATTTTTCCAACAGTTTTAAAGTTTTATAGAATCATCATCTAATTTCATCTTTTATAATCACCTCTTTAATTTGTTTTGTTAAGGTTTTTTATTCTAGTCATAACTATGACACCTCTATATTTCCTACTTTTGAGGTAGCTATATAAGACTATATATTCAAATATAGATTAGTTATACCTTTGTCAACTAGAAAAAACGCAGAACTATTAAATAGTCAAAATCACTCTTTAATCAAGGGAAAAGGGGTTAGCACTACTAAATACGACAACAGAGCTGCTTCCCAAGACTGCACAGAGTCAAGACGCCCTGGTCACCAGCCCCTGGGAGTACCACCGACTCAGGATGGACTCCCGAGAACAAAAGAATTTGGGGAACCTATATACCCTTTGGGAAATCCAGGGGCAGGGAAAGATGATTGACATCACTATGGCTACAAGGAAAATGGGAGTGTTCAAACTACACTGACAAGATACAATCAAGCTAGGGAAAAGAATCATAGCTAGAAGCTAGGGTGCAAGAGAAGGGGGCTGCTTACAATAGTTACTAAAGGATGGTTCATGCCCAGGTCTGACCTTCCTGAGAAAGGTTCTAATACAATAGGGGACGCTACCAAAAACAAAGAAAGTCCTTAACATATGCTCATCTCACCCAGGGTCATCATTTTCCTTCACGGTAGATTTCTCCTGGGAACAGGGAACAAGGACAAGCTTTTGGAGTCTCCAATCTACAAGCTAAATCTAAAATTGGGGTTCATCAGATCCCACTAGGCCACAAGTTTGGGATTCCTAAATTCCATGTTGACACCTTCTACATCTATGTATTATGCAGATATTATTTCTTCTGTAGAAAGAAATTTATGTTGATTATATATATGATAATATATTAAACTTTCTTTAGATTTTTCCAGTAGTTCTTACACAGTAGAAAGTTTTATATAAACCCTTTCAGTTTACTCTTTCCTGCAATTTTATTACTTAATTCTTATAATATTAGAAAAAAAACCTTTTTAAAAATGTGTTTACTATTAGAAAGTAAATACCCTTCAGAAAAATAAGATATTATTGAACTGCTTTCTTACATTTAAAGCACTATATAAATGCTAATTTTATCTTTCATATAATTATTATTATTATATGAAACTATGATCAGCTAATGTCTACATAAGGCTCTAGTGAAAGTCTGCTGAGAGAAAGGTCCTATGGGTGCCACAGGCATGACAAAAGGGATAAGAAGTTGGATATGTAGGCAAATTGAAAGGGAAAAAAAAATTCTCAACTTAACTAGATTGCTTGTGGCTTTCATTATCCACAGGTACTGACTAGGTATTGAAGTTTTCAGAGATGAACATGTTTTAGCATCTGTACTTTTAGTTAAAAGTTCCTTCTCTACTGAAATACAGACCTTTTCAACAATTTCCCTCATTGCACTGGCAGAGTAAAGTAATATCGCTAGAAGGAAGATAATCTTACCCTTATACTTTAGCCAAAAGAATTGTCTTCTTTCATTATAGGGGGAAAGAAATCAGATATCATTGCTCTCAGTGTCTTACTGAGAATGAAAGAAAAAAATAATGGCAATGATTTTAATCTAAAATATGTAATATTTCAAATATTTATTTCTTCTAAGAGTATCCCTTGACAAAGCCATATCTTATATTGAGAGGAAATTTGAGTTTAGTAAAATTCAATTACTTTAAGATTGTGAAATGTAAATTACATTAGAGTAAAAAACCACTAATGAAATAGGAAATAAATGAAGAATAAGGATTTTAGTAGTGTTTTATCAAGTATCTCATTCTGTTTTTGTTAAACAAAATGATATCAGGTCATAGTACAATCAAAAGGACTCAGGATGAGTAGAATAACTCCGATAGCAAAGAGTAGTGCTTTGGTGGTTTGATTCCAGATTAAAAATAGAGTCAGTGAAATTCTTCAGGCATCTGCCCTTGTCCCTATATTATTAACATTTCTATCGGTAGCTTGGATAAAAGAATAGATAGCATTCATATCAAATTTGCAGATAATAAAATATTAAGAACAGGAAATGCATTGGTTGAAAGTTAGACAAGAGAAAGACCTTAACAGGGTAGGCCATAATGCTAAATATGATGCAATGCAATTTAATAGAAAGAAAAAAATATGTATTACACTTGGGTTTAAACAACAACAAACAGTATCAACTTCACAAATGCCAGAGAAGGCCTGAACAGAAGGAATAGTACCATAATGGCCAGAAAACAAAAAGCTCTGAGAGTTTTAGTGGACTGATCTCAATATGAGTCAATAACATAAAATGACAACAAAAATTGAATGTGGGATACACTGGCAGACATAACTTCTAATGGTAAAGAAATGATGATCCTACTATATTCTGACCTATCCAATATTCACTTGATATTTATTCTTTTGTTCCAAGATCCACAATCTAGGAAGAATGTTAAACTAGAAAATGCTTAGAGAGGAACAACTGGAATTGAAGGAGTTTCATGTTAATGCAAATTGATTATTAGTTGAAGGAAATGAAGATATTTATCTGGTTGTCACATTAAACATTTCTTTTAAATCTAATCTAGTCAGGAAAATAAAACACAAACCTTATAACAATTAGAGGCATCCAAAATATGACTTTTTTTGAGGGAGACTGTTCTGCATTATTGGAAGTCTTAAGCAATAATGTAGATTAATATATATTCAAGTGATGAGTGGGAATTTTTATTTTTCAGAATTAGTATGTCAAGATTTCTTCTCTCTCTAAAATTATAAGATTTTATGATTCTGCTATTGTATCATTTCTTCTGTGATCTACAAAAATGTTTTTAAATGAGCTTCTATGGACTGATAATGTTGTTAATTAGCACAATTGTTTTCTCAAGTATTAATTTTTTCTCAATTTTTATTTGTTCCAATTGTTTATTTTAAGAATATATATTTTTAATAATTTTAAGCAATTGTTCAGCAATTCAAGATTAAATTTTATTATTATTTTCAATCATATTATCACAAATTTAATAATCAAAATCATTTAGATTAATGAAAAGATGTAATCATCCACTTATGGGCCACCCTCCAAAAAGAACAAAAATAAACTCCTCCAAAAATCAGTATCAACTTTGGGAGTAGATGCTATTTTGGATTATTTATGTTATTGATCTTCTTACTTTGGCAAGGCTACTTAGAAGTTGACCATATTTACTTTTTATTAAACATCTTGGATTTGGCTTTGCAGAGATGAGAAATAAAATTGCAGGTACCTCAGAATTATGACTTTAGTGAAGAAAGACTTACAGATAAATCAGATACAGGAAAAGATCCAATGCTTCAGCTAGTGATTCCTCATTAATAAAGAGAATGTCAGCAGATCTGATTTATCAGGAAATCTTTCCTCAACAGAACAGAAATGTGGCCATGTCTGTAATTTTATTTCTTGCTGTATTACATGATGAATGTGTTATTATGGATCACCTGAAAATGAAGAGTTCTTTTTAAAATAAATGGAAAAAATATTACTAGCATTAATGGGATACTAAAATTGATAAGTTGAAAATAAAATGTTAGGTATATAAAAATTAAAGTTCTCATAGCAATATGAATCTACCATATGCTTCTTTCTGGGTAAATGGTGGAGTTTTTACTAGCCTAGATAATAATATAAGTAATTTCATATGTTCAAAACAAAGATAAAAACTTGCAAACCAATTTCCAAATCATCAAAACTGAGGTTAAAAATTAATAACTTTATGTAAATGGTACTCACAGATACCATTAGGATTTCTATTCCCAATGCTCACAATCTTGGCATCATTCTTTGAATCATTTTTCTTTGATCTAATTTTTTATTCTTTCTCTAAAATGTCTCTTGGATTTTTTAACTAATCTCTAATTCCACATACACATTATTTTTAGACTTCATAAGATAATGAAATTAAAGTTGTAAATGATTTTGTTTTTGCTCAGTCATTCATTCATACATGACTTTGTAATCCCACTTGGAATTTTCTTGGCAAAGATACTGATGCCATTTGCCATTTCCATCTCAAGCTCATTTTATGATTAAGGAAACTGAGACAAAACATTAAGTGATTTGCTTAGGGTTTCACAACTAGTAACTATCTTAAAGTCAAATTTTAACTCAGAAAGAGGAACCTTCCTGACCATAGGTCCAGCACACTATCCACTTTATCATCTACTTGAACCCTGGAAGATTTTAATACAAACTACTAATTTTGCATATGAGAAAATTAACTCTTGGATAGGACAAACTACTTTCTGAGTACTATCAAAGTCAATATTCAAAGTCAGGTATCTCTTTCTTTACTCCTAGTCCAACACTTTTTTCACTCTTCTAGGTGACCTTATACACCATTTTTTAATCATAGCATTCCCTTCCCTACTTCAAGAATTCATAGAGCATCTTATTAATGGCAGATAGGTGGCCCAAGACATAAAGAGTCTTGGATTTTGTTACAAGAAGACCTGAGTCCAAATCCTGCCTCAGACACTTTAATTGTATGACCCTGAACAAATCTACTTTGTGCTGCAGTTTCTTACTCTTTAAAACGGAGAAAATAATAGCATATACCTTTCAGAGTTGTGAGGATCAAATGACAAAACATATGAAAAGCACTTTGTCAATGATATAGCATATAATGCTAGCTATTGTTATTAATAATTTTCTGTTCAATTTTTTCAAAGTAATGTTAGGTTTGCCATCAATTCTGGTAACCAAGAGCTGCTATGATCCGGGAGCTAGACAAGGGATATAAAAATTAAACCAGTAACTACCTGCAAAGGATATATCATCTACTATAGTATTTTATTATATCATAGTACCGATCCCATTCTCCCTTGCATCTTTGCCTTTTTATGCTATTTGATTACATTCTATTTGAAGGTAGGACAATGTGTCTTACTCATCTATGTATCTCTGTATCTAACACATGGATTAAGATGGCAAATGACAATTAATATGTTTATATTAAATGGAATTGAGGCTTAATCTCTGCTTAATTTGCATTCATTATAACACAATTCACATTATTGGCATAATATTAACTTTTATAGCCTTGTCTTTTTTCTTTTTTGCATTAAAGTATTCTAACATTCAAAAGAGGTTTTCTAATCATAAGAGAAAGGGACTGTCATCTATTTCATTTTTACCCCAATAATAATTTGGTATAAAGTACATGGTAGTTATTCAATGAATATTAATTTAACTATTTAGGTGTTTTATGATGACAATAGCTGCATTTATGTTTTTGTACTGTAACTTTAAGAACATATTCTTACCAAAAACACTGGGATGTGACTAGTACAATATTATTATCTCCAATTTACAGGTGTGAGAATTGAGGCTCAAAATATGTTAAAGGACTTTTAAAGGTCAATCTGATAGCTACTCAGCATCAGAATGAAAAATTAAACTGTCTTCTGATACCTGACTCATCTTTGTTGTTTTTAAAGAGGAAGCAAATGAAAAAGATATAGCCATTTCCTTCCATTTCATGCAACATTTTAATTTATAATATAGAACCATTTGATGATCTCTTTAGTTAGCAAATTTTGGGATTTGAAACAACTCTGGGTGGTAAAAAAAATTGGAAATGTGACCAGTAAACTTTTAATGTGAAGAATCAAGTGAAAGTCACAAAGAGATTCATGGAGAAAATCAGAACACTGAACCACAACCCTTTATTTGAATAGCAGGGCAGAGGAATGATAAAATGGAGAATATATAAGATACTTCACTGGAAGAATTATTTCATTAAAAAAAGAATTGAGCCATTTCAACTTTTTATTAATTAGTTCTTCATCTGTAACATGGAGGGGCAGATGAGAATTGAGCAGATGATCCTGAAGGTTACTTCCAATTCTATCAGTTAAGATATTGTTAGATTATTAAGGGAATGGGTGGAAAGAATAAGCATGTTATGTAGGGCAGGCTATGTGCCAAGTATTGTGCTAAGAGCTATTTACAATTATCTCCTTTAATTATTTGATCAAACAGTTGGAATAGCAACAATTTAAAATATATTACATAAGAGTTAAGCTCTTTTCTAAAGATAATAAATATGTTCTGTACATGCTATCATCTTTTAAAATATAAGGGATAGGTGAGCTATGTGGCTCAGTGAATGGAGAGACAGGATTGGAGATTGGAGGTCCTGGGTTCACATCTGATCTTAGACATTTCCTAGCTCTATGATCCTGGGAAAGTTACTTAACCCTAATTGCCTAGCCTTTGCTGCTCTTCTTCTTTGAAAGTGATACTTAGTATCAATTCTAAGATAGAAGACAATGGTTTAAATAAATAAATAAATAAAATATAAGTAATTCATATGATTTTCAGATATGAAATTAAGCTGTAAACTCCATGACATATCTTGTGACATATCTTTAAAAATTCTGATAGTCTATACAGTATCGTTAAAGTGGTAAATAAAGAACTGGACCTAGACTTCAGCTTGAGATAAAACACTGTGACAACTTTTTAAGGAGAGTTGGTACTAGAAAAACATGAGACAAGGAGAGCAATTAGAAAGCTCTTACAGTTGTTCACAAGTGGTGATGATGGTGATGGTGGTGGCCATAACAGAGATTGCTTAAACCCACAGTCGCCAACAATTGAGTTGAGAAAACACCAAAGTGATCAGACCAAGATAACAAAGTAAGAAACACTCAGTGTCCGCTATCCAACTTTAAAAAAAGCACAGAAGGACAAAAACACCTCAAAATAAATACTGGAGCAGCAGTACCCACAAAATAATGAATAAAGCAGTATTCCTGTCCAGAAAAATGTGGAGAGAAAGCAAAGGACTCATCTCACTGGGATGTGAGGAGAAAGTGCTGAAAAAGTCTCAACAGACTTATGATGTGATATAGTGCAGCCTATAGGGGAAAGAGCAAAGCCAGCTGAGTAGAGCCTCATCAGGGTAAAACTAGAAACTAAAGCAATAGAGAAGAATCAGCAGTGGGAGGAAAGTGGACCTGCACAATCAAGCCAAAACAAAGGCCTGATATAACACAGCACAGGCAGGAAGGGGAACAAGTCAGCCTAAGAAAGTCCAGTGTTAAGGGACAAAGTAGAACCCAACTCAAACCAGTTGAACTGAACAACAGCTGCCAGTCTCTACACCTTAAGACAACAGGTGGCCTTTATAGAGTGCTCAGTGTGAGACAAAGACAGTTGAGCTGATCCCAGGCACAAGATAAGTAGGGGACAATATCCTCTCTACCTCAGGTATGGAATTAAGCTTCAAAATATAGACATAATCAAGGGGAAAAAATAACCCCCAAATGAGCAAAAAAAAAAAAGAGAAAAAAAGCCTGATTCTAGAAAATTGTTTCAATAGGAGAAATGATCAAAATACAAGATCAAAAAAGGCTAGCAATACAAAAATGAAAATGTGTGACTTTTCAAAGGAAAATGTGAAAGTATGTCAAGCCCAAATCTCTGGAAGATCTCCAAAAAGGATAGAAAAACAAATAATAAAAGACAGTAGAAAAAAAGAAAATTATAGAAAAAATCAACAGCTTTGAACAAAAAATACTGAAGAAAAAAGTTTCCTAAAAAAAGAAAATATGATACTTTAAACAGGAAAATAACCCTTCAGGAAAGGAAGTACAAAGTTTCAAAACAGAAAATAGCTCTTAGCATTGGATATATGGAAGCTAATGACTTTTTGAATAGGAAACTATAAAAAAGAATAGCAGGAAACAATAAAAGAAATTCAAAAGAATGAAAAATCAGAAAATTTGAAATGTCTCACTGAAATGGATCATCTAACTGATTTGGAAGATAGATTCAAGAGACATAATATAAGAATCTTTGGATTGCCTGAAAGCCATGATCAAAAAAGAACCTGGATACCATACTGAAAGAAGTTATGAGGGAAAACTGTCCTGACATTCTTTAACAAGAGGAGAATATAGAAATTGGAAGAATCCATTGATCACCTCCTGAAAGAAATCTCAAATTTAAAAATCTCAGGACAGTTATAGAAAAATTCTAGAGCTATATAACCAAGGAGAAAATACTACAAGAAGTCAAAAAATAACAATTCAAATATTGTGTTATCATAGTTAGCATCACACAAGAGTTAGCAACTTTTACATTAAAGAATCAAAAAGCATGCAATATGATTTTCTGAAGGTTGAAGGATCTAGCTTACAACCAAAAATCACCTACCCAGCAAAACTGAACAAAATACTCTGAGGGAAGAAACGAATATTTAATTAAATAGAGGAATTCCAAACATTCCTGATGAAATGACTAGATCTAAAAAGAAAATGTAATTATCATATTAGTCAAAAAAGTATAAAAATATGTAGAAAAAACCTCAAGGGAATCAGTGAGATCAAACTAATTATTTCCTTTCTTGAGAAAGTGGTAGCTATGACATTTAAAAGTTCTGTGGTACAAGAAATACTTAAAGTATTTAATATATTTTAAATAATCAAAGTAAATAATGGAGTCAAACTGATTGCATTCCTTGTAAGGGAAAGTGGTAACTAGAATACTTAAGATACTGATACTATAAGAGACATTTAAGATAATTTTAGATAATGAAGAGGAACAATGCAGTTAAACTAATTACATTATTAGTAAGAAGGTGATAACTGAGATGCTTAAGACACCTATGATTCTTGAAGCATCTAAATACCTAAAGTCCTTTAGGATACTTTAGGCACTAAGGATATTTAAGAACTTCACTTTTAGGACAGGGAATAGGAGCATATAGAGACAGAGAACAGGGAGTAAATTGAATATAATGGGAAGGATTTTTTTAATCAAGTGGTATGAGCAATTTACTAGGAAAAGGAAAAAAAAAAGGAAAACTAGGAGTAATTTATCTCATGTGAGATGGCATGAACATATCAATACAGTGGAAGGGAAGATGGGTTGGGGTGGGGTGGAAGGCAATGCTTAAACCTGGGTCAGAAATTGTGAAAGACTAAAATCAGGTGTTAACATTGTGAGGGGAGATAAGGAGACATTTTCAAGAGATTCTGTGAAGGTAAAAACAAGATTTTACAATGAACTGAATATGTGGGTGAATGAGATTGAGCAATTAATGAGAAAGACAAGGTTAATGACCTGGAAGACTGAAAATAGTTATGTCTTCACGACTAATAGAAAAGTTGAAAAGAAAGGAGGGTTAAGAGGGTGGGTTGAGGGAGATTTAATGAGTTCTGTTTTGAACATGTTGAGGTTATGATGCTAATAGCCCCTTTTGTTCAAAAATGTCCCAAAGGCAGTTAAAATTCTAGGACTGAAACCCAGAAGAGAGACCAGGGATAACTATAGAGATCTGATAATAATATAGAGATGATAACTGAATATGTGGGAGATGATGAGATAATCAAGGGAGAAGTTTTGGGGAGAAAAAAGGATCCAGGAAATAGCCTCTACTATGGACATATATTGTTAGAAGAGTTTGAGAAAGAGGGTTCATATAAGCAGATAGAGAAGCAAGATATTAAAATGTTACAAAAATGTAAGGAGGAAAGTATATCCAGAAGGATAAAATTATTAATGATATCAATAATTTTGGTTGGTTGACTTTTGTTTTCATACTCAAAGAGGACTAAAATGGCATCACAGGTGAGAGGTGATGTCTTTTGACTCTCACATAAATTAGATTTAAGTGAGTTGGAGTTGCACAAAGTCATCAGCCTCACACTTTATTCTAGTTATAGAAGTCCAGTGCCAAGACAAAAGTTGGGACAATTGGCAATGGTTGAGGTTATAGTGGATAAATAGGACATTTTCTGTTTCGGAGCAAGCTTTCTAAGCACTCCACAGTGCCTAATTCAGCTGCCAACATGGCCATAGAACAAACTCCTCTCATCTGCCAGTTCCACTGGGAGTAGTCTTCACATACTTGGGGTAGACATCCCCCTGATTCAATAATAAGCTTGAGGTCCCTCAGTTACCCTCAACTTGGGTTTAATCCATCTGCTGAGATGATTTATTGGGATGTGGCTGCTACATATGCTATAACTTTTTGGAGCCACAAGTGAGAGCCAGGTGTTGCGTAGACATCAATGGTGGGTGAGCATTCCCCCCAAAAAGCTTGGCAAACCCTCATACCACAGGTAGCCTTGCCAAAATATCCCATACACTCTATTAAATGATATAGAGATGTCAAGAAGGATGTGGCTTGATAAAAGACCATATGATTTGTCAGGTAAAATATAAGAAAAACTATAATATCCTTTATATAATAAATGTGGCTATTTTATATTTTTATTCTTATATTTTATTTTATTTTAAAATCCTAAAAATTCTAAGGCACAAGGACAATGGCTACCAGGCAACCTGGTCAAGTAACTTGCTCAGGGTCACAGAGTTAGGTAGTGTCTGAGGCCAGATCTGAACCCAGGTGCTCCCAATTACAGGCCTGATCATTTATCCACTTTGCCAACTAGCTGCCCTTCACCTTCACATTTTAGACAGAGAATATCTTATTCACCAGGAGGCAGTGAAGTGTGCAATAGATAGAATGGACAGGGCGCTGGATAGCCAGTGAGGACAACTTGAGTTCATCTCTAGGTTCACCCACTTATTAGCTGTATTGCTCTGGATAAGTTTCTTTGCCGGTGTCTGTCCTAGCTTCCTCAAATGTAAAATGCAGATAATAACAGCACCCCCCCCCCCTGGCAGGGATGTTGTGAAGTTTAAATGAGATAACATTTCCGTATCATATTAAGTATAAATGCTTATTCCCTTCCCTCTTTCCCCTCTCCAGGTTTAAACAAACTCTTCTTCCTAACACATTATATTATAATGTAGTGTTAGAAAATATGAGATTAGACAAAACTTTATATAATTCTTGGTGTGCAGATAGATCAGTGCATTGAAAGCCAGGTCTAGAAAAGGAGGTCCTGGATTCAAATCTAATTTCATACACTTCCTAGCTGTGTGACTTTAGGCAAGTCACTTAACCTCCATTGCCTAACCCTTACCACCTCTGACTTGGAACTTATACATAGTATTAATTTTAAGGAAAAAAGTAAGGCTTTTAAAAATATGTAATAATACAGATAGAGGCATAAGGTAATGGTCCCACACAAATAAAAAAAGATTAATTGAATTTCCATTTCATGGTTAATCAGTGCAATATGAGAAGAAATTTGATTCTTAAGTTTTACATTTCTAAAACCTACTGCAATTCAAGCTTGCTTAAAACAATTAAGCAAGCCATTAATATTAATTTGGAATTATTTAGACACTATGCACTAAAAAGGTTTTATTAATGCTTTTGATCTTCATGCCATTCTCTTCTTATCCTTTCCTAACTCTACCAAAAACTCAGAGCTATAAAAGGAAAACAAATCTATCAACCAGCCCATTGACAGAATATGTCAGCACACACAACGTATGTCATATATAGTGGCATTCCCATTCTTACCTTTCTAGTATGAAGTGAATTTTACCAATTGACAGGAATGAATATAAAGTTTCATTCCTTCAGCTCAGTATTACTGACCTATTAACGCACACTGAAACAAACAAAAACACAAACTAATTTATGTGGCTGAGTACAATTGTGGACGATTTGTTTATATTTTCTTCCTTTCTCTTTTTGTTTTTTAACATTTACCTTCTGCCTTAGAATTGATAATAGGTTTCAGTTCCAAGGCAGAAGAGCAGTAAGAGCTTGGCAATTAGCTTTACATGATTTGCCTATGTCACATGGCAGGATGTATCTAAGGTCAAATTTGAACGCAGGACTTCCTGTCTCCAGGCCTGGCTCTCTCTCCATTGAGCCAGCTACACGCCTCAATTTGCTTATATTTTTAATGTCTCAGAGAAGTTTCTAAGACTACAAGTAAGAAGATAGGTTCTTAAGTCTATTAGGACAGAGATTCATCATAGAGGCTTCCTTATAACAATAAAAAATATAGCTCATATATATATATAAATGCAATGACTAATTTTATTAATTATCCAATAAGTATTTTCCAAATATCTTTACTTTATGTTTATCCTCAAGTTCAGTGTTGTGGTGATACAAAGAAAAAGAAAGGAGACAGCCCTTCCTCTCATTGACCTATATTGGGGAAAAAGAAAAATAATCAATAAGAATCTATTAGAAACCACACCAAAATTAGACACAGTTAAGTGCTAGGTAATAAAGGGAGTAGTTAACAAATGTAATAAGAGTTTGGAAAAAGATAAAATTAGTGGAATTCAAGCATCATTATTTTATAAATATTTTGCTATATACCAACACAGTATCTAAACCTAATGGTTTGGCTACTCTGTGCCAGGCTGAGATTATTAGGAATAATCATGCATTGTGGTAATGAATCAACTTTATCATAGGTGCAATAATGATCTAATAACATAACTCCAGAAAAATAATTTGTGTTGTTGATAATTAGTAATGCCCTGTTAAATGCAATAATTTTTATTTAAGTATATAACATGTGCAGAGTTTTAAGATTACATCCTCTAAGGATTGATAGAAGATATTAAAATCAGATGATACAATACTAATAGCCAGAAGGAAACAGGGATAAGGAGAGATTTAAAATATATTCCAATTCAAGTTTTCCTAAAGATTTTTTTGTGACTAGATGAAAATTCATATTATTTTCATCAAGGAATATTTGCTGAGTGCTTACAGA
Source organism: Monodelphis domestica (assembly GCF_027887165.1). Taxonomy (NCBI): domain Eukaryota; kingdom Metazoa; phylum Chordata; class Mammalia; order Didelphimorphia; family Didelphidae; genus Monodelphis; species Monodelphis domestica. Next base: position 113,891,402 of record NC_077230.1, on the reverse strand, counting down.
GTCAAACAGAACATAGGAAAACACAGTCCTTGCCTTCAAGGAATTCAGATTCTGGCTTTCACATTATTTTCATCTCCAAGAAAAATCACTTTTCTTGACTCACTCATGTTCAGTAAGATAAGCTTTTTATCAAAACAAAATATATAGAGATATAATTTGGTTCCCTGACCTAGTAATATTTTAATATCATTTATATTTTAAAAATTGCTACAATAGCAGGCTGAAGTCGAAAGTGTATATGATGGCAATTAGTCATTAATCAACTGACTCCCTGGGGAACCATTTCAACTTAATGCGGGAAAACAAATGATGGAAAGAAAATCCAAATGTGTTTGAATTAGACAAAGTATAGTTTACCAACCAAAGCAGGGTCTACAGAAAGTAGGTTACATGCTTTACACAAAGCTGTTTTTCCTCCCCTCTATTATTCAGACTATTAATATTAATGGATTCTGGGAGAGACAGTTAGGGACCTAGTCTTCCATCTTGCTGTGCAGAAACTGAATATTGCATGATACAGAATAAATGGAGTGTTACTGATGCCATTTTGTCTCAAATGAAGTTATGCTGGAGAGCAATCCCTTATTCACTCTCTCTTTCAGCTAGAGACTGTGCAAAAGTAGCTTTTTAAAAAAAGTGCCTTCATAAAGTAGTTGATTGAAGTGTGTGTTAGATTAATATGAAATGGAGAGGAGATAGTGCCTCTCCCCACCCTGAAAAGGCCCAATCATGCCCAGATCTGTAATGTGGCAGCCCCATCAAGGGAAATGTGATTCCAACATGATTTAATACCAAAGGGAGGGATTTGGGATTTTTCAAAGAGGTGTTTGCTTTGGATGGCCAAGGAAAATTTGGCTTGGAATTAAAAAGGGATGGCCAGCTTCATTAGTTGTAAATTTTCTATTTTTCATTAAGTGCTGTAAGGCTGAGTGATTCCATAAAAGGGTTTTCTGTGCACTAGGAACAGGATATTAAAGATAATAAAGATAGGTAGCTTTACAACACAGGAGTGTACATTATTCTACAGGATGCAAATTCATTGGCTTTTACAACTATGTAGTTTACACCTGATGAGGTCCAAACATTTCCTAGTCATTGGTATTTTCTATTGATGACACATCTCATTTAGAATTTCAAAGGGGACTTGAAATTGGTACATTTCATATCAAATGATGGTTCCTGCTGAATTCATATACATATCTCATGTTTCACTGGAATTCTGAAGAAAAAGAAAAATTCATCCATTTTTATGAGGAGACTCAAAACTACTTAAGCAAAAGAAAAGATGAACCTACCTCCACAGTACTACTGGAGTGCTTCAGATCAAATGTAAACTAACAATGTACAAGAAAGCTATATTTACCCAGAATTGAATTAATAAGCAAATTTTGAATGAAACACAATTTTAAAGTAGCCTCTTCTATCTGAACAATATAAATGGACAATATGGACAGGGTTCAGGAGAGAAGGTTTAATGCAGGACATAGAAAACTGAAAATATTTTCAAACCCCCAGCAAGAACACTGTCTGTCTTAACCTTCAGAGATAAATCACCACAATGGCAAAAAACATTTGCAGCAAGCAGCTCAATTTCAAAATTATTTCTGGGTACTAGAAGCACAGTCAGTGGCTATAATATGCCTAGTCTATTAAAACACTGGTACATAAAGTATTTTGAACACAAATAAACAAAATTTGTTTTGGGGAGGAAGAAGGAAACACATTTACTAGCTTCGACTTCATTGAAAAATCTCTGGTTCCTCTTTTTTACCATTTATATACAATCCTCATTCTCTGGTCAGTGAAAATAGGAAGATACAGAGAGGTGGGGGGGATATTTATATTCAGTTTATATCTAAATGGTATAAATTATATCACAGAGTCTTGCCTATAATAGGTCACATTTATTTAGTAAGATATAGAGTTCATTTTAAGATGAGGAAACTAAACAAAAATGAAGCAAAGTAACTTGCTCAAAGCCACATAATATAAGAGTTAGGGGTAGAACCCAGATCTTTTGATTTCTAATTTCTTGGTATTGGGCCAATTTTGTATGATAAATTCTCCAGGTTTTCAAACTCTTTCCGGATAATTTGGTTACTGAGAAAAAAATGCAATCCAAATTAAAAAACCTGAAATAAATGTCATATAAAGAAAGGCAGGTTTAATTAGTAGTTATCTAAAATATATGAGCTAGAAATGGGACCTGAAGATGTAACTACTAATGCTTATGAGAATGTAGATACTATATACCCGCATACATGTCTGTATGTACACATGCATATATAAATATATGTAGGTATACCTATATATGCATGTGTCTATATCCTATATGTATATATGTGTGTATATATATATATATATATATATATATATATATATATATATATATATATATATATATATATATATATCCTAGGGCAGCTCTCCAGCCTCTGACCTTCACCTGACATCCAGCTCTCACTTGTGGCTCCCAGTAGCTGCTAGCATGCGGCAGTGGCCACACCCCGGGCAACAGCTTCGACAGGCCGGCTAAACAGTGTGAGAGTAGCCATCGGGTCCTCGACCCCTGGTGAACCAGGGCTTTGCTCACCTAGCATGTGAAGACTGCTTCGGCGGAACAGGCGGAAGAAACCAACAGGAAGGTTCAACGGCTGAGATGGCGATGCAGCAAGGCACTGTGGAGTGCTTAGGGCGTGTTGGAGCACAAAAGACAACACGGCCATCCAATGCAGCTGAGGAAGTCTCCAGGTGTAATGACTTTTCGTGCCAATGGACCCAGGCTTCCAATGCCGAGAGACTGGGACTGTCTCTGTGCATCGGCTTTTCCACTTAAATCTTCATGCACAACTGTCTTTGTGCACAAAAACGCACAAAGACAATTGTCATCCTCGGTTATAGAGAGACTACTACCAATACCAATATGTGTATATATACACGGATATATACACATAAATGCATGGACTACATAGATGCATACATATCCAAGAATTGATTCAAATGAGGGTTAGACAGTGGAAACAATCCAATGGGGAGCATCTGATCTTCCAATAAAAAGACTGTTAGGACAAAGCATGTAAGTAGATGAAGAACTATTGACTAAAGCTTCTTGGAAGCCCTCATTACAATACTGGTAATATTTTCATTTGTGTAATTTTCAATAATAGCTTTTTCTAAAGGAAATAAGTTTTCCATTGTGGTTTCTCTGGACTTCTGATTTTATTGTTGTGGGAAACTCTGTATGTAGGAATTTCGTCCTCCAATTCCAATTGGCGATTCATCTGTAACTAAAAGGACCATAGGTTTAGAATTCTAAGGGATTTCAGAGGTCACCTAGTCTCATGCTCTTATTCTTCAAGTCAGGAAGCTTTAACTTCAGTAGAAGAGAAATGACCTACCCAGGATTCTATAGTAGTAAGTAGCCCAGGATTTATGCCCAGGTCCTCTGACTCCAAATTCATCATTCCTTCCACTGTACTATGCGACCTTATAGAAATAAGTATACTGAAATCTATAAAATAGCTTGGACCAGTAGCAGACAATGTCACTCTCCAGGAGCAGCTAAATCCACTCTAAGGATACATGTGGACAAACATATTCCAGAAGATGAATAAAGCTACTAGAAGCAAAAAACAGATCTCAAGGACCATGCTCTTCTATGCTTGGAAAACAAAATGGAAGCAATTGGTTGTATAGAAGGAATGACCCTCAGAGCCCAGCATAAACTTAGGAAGACTCTATAAAGGTAGAGGAGGATGTACACAATGTGATATCCTGGGGAAAGCTCATACATCATTTCAAGGGTTGATTGCTGAATTTGTAGTATGAATATTTGCACCTTGGAATCAGCAAACACTACAAATCACAGTTTGACTTATTACTTTGTTCACTTAAGAAAATGAAAAGAAAAATATTGATAATTCAGACTTAAATTAAAAGCTTCATGTATTTTTGGAGAGCAAGCTTGGGAACATTTATCAACACACCACTGATTTACTATGACAAGGAGTTATGTTACCCAATTACTGCTTATGTCCTCTACATGTATACTTCATTATCATTGTCATTTAAGTTTCAACCCATTATCCCCAGGGGAGAGTTAGCCTCCTGTTTTGGAGGAAATGCATAGTATCAACTGTCATTATTATTCTAATGCCAACCAAGTTCGCTATTGTTGATGAGAAATACAGCAATGGAGAGAAAGTCATGGATGGTATTAGAAATGGTTCTCTTTAAGTTTACCACTAGAAATATGAGAAGCATAGTTGTCAAACCCTATATAGATCCCAAACCATGAATTTGATTACAGTCTGGATGAGAAGTCCCAGACTGAGATGCATATCTATTAAAAATCCAAATGTAAAGTAAATATGATGTATAGTATGAAGATTTCTAGAAATTGCTTTAATGTGCTGATAGCTATAACTTATAATGTGCTCCAAAATAGCACTAGTGAGTATTGTGCTTCCTGCTCACTAACTCTTCAACAGAAGAGAAGAACAAAGAAGAAAATGAAAGAAGGAGGAGGAGGAGGAGGAGAAAAACAAAGAAGAAAAACAAGTCACAGAGAGGGTATCAGGGATATGTTGAAGTCAGTTCAGGAAGCAATCCTTCAAGAGCTGATTGTTAAATTTTCATTGTCCTCATTTACACCAAAAAAAATGGTGAGCAATCAGGGCTTAATTTGTTGCTTTGTTTAATATCTATATTTAAGAAAGTAATGAAAAAATGTTAATGTACATTAAATTTACACCTCATTGTATGTACTAAAAAAACTATTCTAGGCATTTACTAGGATAATGGTCTATTCTAATACATCATTTTAGCAGAATTGTTGGAAATTATGTATCCTAGCAAATGAAACATTATGGATTAGCTAGTCAATAACCATTTATTTCTGTGATAGGTTCTAGAAATATTAAAAGAAGTTAAAAAAACCCAGTTTTTGCCTTAATGGAACTTAAAACCTAATGACAACAAGCAAGCAAATAAATATGTAGAAGCAAGTAATATATGCAATAGGAAGCAAATAAGAAAGAAAAGACACTAGAATTAAGGAGATTTAGGAAACACTTCCTATTGCAAAGGAAATTTTAGTTAGAATTTAGGAATGCAAAAAAAGCTAAAATGCAGAGACAAGGGAGAACATTCAAAGAAAGGGAGAGCACCAAAGAAAATGCCCAGAGGTGAGTGATGGATTATTTTGTTAGTAGCAATATAAGGAGCCCAGTGTCACTGGATCCAAAAGTATGTGACGGGTAGTAAGATATAAAAAGACTAGGGAAGGTAGAAGAGGGATGGGTTTATGTATAGCTTTGAATACCAAATAGAAGAACTTGAATTTAATCCTGGAGGATATTGAGAGCCACTCCAGTTTACTGAGTAGGGGGAGGTGACATGATAGACCTGAACTTAGGAAAATCATTTTGATTACTGTGGAGCACATATTCTTCAACACCTTTATTTTAATTTTCTTCTTTGAAAGTCCTTGTAAAGTATTTCAGTAGTTTTTTCTCCCTTAGAGTATACTGAAAATACTTAAATATTCATTAAAAATATAAAAAAAATGTTTGTATCATTTTAAGGTTTGCAAAGCATTTCACATTACAGTATCTTGTGGAATATTTAGAATCATTATTATGGTGATCAATTATCTTAACAGAAGAAGGGTGAAAGCAATAACTATGGGGAAGCTAGTAGGATAAGGGAAGGGATGAATCATTTGTGAAGTTCCTACTATAGCTTAGGTATAGTGCTGAGTACTTTACAATTACATAATTTCATCCTTACTGCAGCCTTGAGAAATTACGTACTATTATTATTTACATTTTACACTAAAGGATGTCTAGTCAGATAGAGGTTAAATTATTTTCCCAAGGTCATACAACTAGAAAGAATCTGAGGCAAAATATGAACTCAAGTCTTCCTAACTTCATGCCCCCAGCCTCTATCTACTCTATCCCCTAACTGTCCCAGCAGGACTTACCATCTGCCTTTTGGATGAGGGCTTAAATCTGTACTCTACTCCTATAAATTTTTGATGTTGTCATTTGATGAACTAATTTAATCTAAGGACCATTCAGCCTTGGCATCCACCCCAGGAAACTTGGATCTCCTGAACCACACTTCCTAAAACTGATTTTTGTGTGTTTGTGTGTATGTGTGTGCATGTGTGTGTAATATTTCCTCATTGTTCTCTAAAAGTGAAATGCAATTATGACTAATTGAGACAAGGAATACTATAGTAAATTAGGCTCTTCAAAAAGCAGGGCTAGTGAATTCATGTTTTGTTTCAAGCGCAATCTATTATAGCATACATTGTAACAAAGAATATACAGGAAAGGGAACATGGAAGATGCAAACTCAGAAAAGCTGTTTGACTCTGTCTCTGATACTAGCTTCATGGGAAAATTCACTTAATCTCTTACCCTAGTTTTCTTTATCTAAAAAATTGGAATAATAATGCATTATTTACCTGACAGGATTGTCATTTGGGAAAAAGTGCTTTGTAAATCTTAAACTGCTTCATTAATTTGTTACCTCTATGATCCTGTTTTAATACTAATAGACTGTAACTCAATTTCCAAACAATAAAGTGGAAGATGATACTTCATTTGACTATCGAAAGGAGGATACTTAATAAACCATAATTTGTCAAATAAATGCATTATTATTACTATTCTAAAGATCAATATCAGAGTTTTAAATTTAGAGGACAGAAAAACAGTAATGAAATTTTCTGTCATGAAATGCCAACAAATCCACCAATCAAAATCTTAAATGAATAAAAAATTCAGAATTGAAGATATAACTTACTGCAAACCAAATAAAACAATTCTTCTCATCTCTCCCAGAGAACCACCCCAATGCAAAGTTGATATGTTAAAGCAAAAAGTTTTAAAGCCATATTATTGTTTCAGATTCTCCCCCATGAAACCTCCAAAGCAATCAAAGGCAATACTTTTCATTAGCCCTAATATCTCTTCAATTTCAGCCTTTGCCATCAAGCTTTCCAGAATCACATGGAGAGTATTGACAAAATGTAGTGGCCAAGGCATCTGGTGAGAGAATCAACTTAGTCATAGGGGAAAAAGGAAGTGGACCTTCTTTCTAGCCTGGTCCAGAACAATGTGATACTTTAGCATAAACAAGTAATCAGTGAGGTGGCTTTAAAAACAAAGGAAACATGAACATGTTTATTTTTTTAATAAATTAGTTAATTCTCCTAATACATTCAATGTTTATTAGTCTACCTACCACTATAGAAAAAGAGATATGCAAAATGAATTTAAATCTATGAAATACATGACAGATGCCTAAGCATACATAGAAATATTCCTTGATCATTTTTTTAAGTAGTCTTATATAAAACCAGTCAATTATGGCAACAAATGTACCCAGAAACAGGAATCACCATTAGATCCTGATAGCATTCAATTAGTTTTGGTTATTAACACATAAATCATTTTTCTCATATTATCTTTCCAGTAGTCACAGAGACTTGATAAAGTAGGTCTATATTAAGCTAACTGAGATCTGAGTTACACTTCATGGAGTACAATGATAAGTACTAGACTAGAATACAAAAAATGGACTTCTGTTATTTTATTTGGAAAACTTGGTAGAGATTTCATTTCTCTGAAATCTCTCTCCTTTTTAAAGCAGGGGGGTTGAGTGAAAAGCTGACTCTCATTTCCTTTCAATTTAGGGTTTCATTACTTCTAATCATGTGCACCAGATTCACTTAAAAAGAAAAAAATCTATTCTCATAGAAAGTACTGATCCTTAAAGTACACAAATAATGTAATTAATTAATTAGCAAGCATTTAGTAAGCACTTGTCATATACAAGGAACTTTATTTAGTGCATGGGGCAAAAGGAAAGGGAAACAGGACAACCTTTAAGGAGCTTACATTTGAATGGGGAAGACAACATATAAATAAAGAGGTATGAGTAAGATATTACTGAGTAGATGGAAGGTAGCCATAAAGAAAAAGACTGACAGTTGGATGAATTGGAAAGGGCCTACTGTAGAAAGTCATTTTATTTGAGCCTTGAAAAATTTGAGGAAATATACGAAGTGGAGACAAAGAAAGAGGGCAATCCAGATTTGGTAAATAAAAAGTAACAGAATTTTCAATCTTTATGAAGACATGACCTCAAAATATCCAGTAACAAATCCCAATAACCACAGAAACACAGCTGGAGATCTCTGATACGTGTAGACTCAAATTCAGACAATAGCAAAATCTCCTTAATGATAGCCTACAACCAAGGGTCCCAAAACCATAACTTAAAGACATCAATTGAAGGAAAACTCATAACCCAAAGAAGATGATGACACTAAATAATTGTTTAAAAGTCTTTTCTTAGATGGAAAAGAAATCTGCACCTGCAAATCACATTTCACTGTTCCTAGTTCTGCTCTCCTAGGTCAAGAAAAACCAATCTATAACTTTCTCATCCTTTTAAAAACTTCATGAAAACATTATTTGTTTCCACCCCTATTGTCATAAGTCTTCCCTTGTCAAGGCTAATGATGTCTCTGCCATTCAACTTCCCCTTCAATGCTATGATAATGAAATTCTTCACCATGCTGTGTAATATAATCTGTAACACCAGTTGAAGAATGAGAATACCACCATCACCATTAGCTGGCACTTTTATAAGACTTCAAGATTTGAAAAGCACTTCACAAATTTTATTTTATCTTCACAATGACTCTGAGAAGTAGGTGCCATTATTATTCCCATTTTACAGGTGACAAAAATGAGGCAGAGACTAAATGATCTCTCCAAGGTCACATAGCTAGTACATGTAGAAGACCAGACTTGAAATCAAATCTTTCTGACTGCAGGTCTTGTATTTTATCCAGAAAAACACTAGTTTCCCAACCATATTAGAATCAAGAATATTTAAGGGCAGCTCACCACAGTTCTCCTCATTCCTGTTGCTCCTTTACCCTGCTCTTTGCTGATGTTTGTGGTGTAGACCAATGTGCTATGATATGGTGGTCCAAACTCCCTTCTGTGTGAGATTACACACAGCTGCCAAGACCATTGAAAGCTCTCCAAGTAAATCAGGCTAGATATCTCTGCAGTTCAGCTAATAGCCTTTAGGGGTTCCACAGACCCATTCATCCTTTGCAGCTGGTAGATCATGAGCAAGATGGGGGCAGTGGGTGAGAATAAGGTATCCAGAAAAAGTTCTTTGAGTCTCTCACCAAACATCTCAAGATCCCTAGAAACAGGATCTACATCAGCTAATACAGGGGTTAAAAATTATATTGAGTACATGATATATGTTATAAATGAGGACAAAAAAATACATGAACCCTACTGTCAAAGAGAAGAAATGTGACATATATAAGAACACTGGACTAGAAACTGAGTGATAAAGAACCTAGAATCACCAATGCTGGAGGTTCCAATCTAGCTATCTCACTAGCTAGTTATTTTAGCTGAGTTGCATTATCTCCTTTTGCCCCAGTTTTCTATTATTTAAAAAAGAGAATTTTAAATACATTTAAACTTTCAAAAATGTGCTCTTTTGCACCAAATAGGGTGTAAATAGGGGTAGCTAGATTACACAGGGATTATACTGTTAAATCTAGAGTCAGGTAGTCCTGAGTTCAAACTGGCCATACTTGTTTACTATTTGTGTGACCCTTGGTTAAGTTATTGAACATCTTTTCTGCCTCATTTTCCTTATATGTAAAATTAATAGGGTAATATAATATAATATTACCTAGGGTTGTTGGGGGGATGAAATAAATTTTTTGTAATGTCCTTAGTTAACAGTTATTTTTAAATAGGGCACACCTGACCCTTGGACATTATACACTTAAATTTTTAGATTTTGATCACCAAGTATTTAGCTAACAATGCAAAAGTGTCAATTGCTTAAAAACATCAAGGAAAATAGGATTTGTAAAGGTCATTATATTTGGTAATTAAGAAATCCTTGATGACACTGGTGAGAGTCCTTTAAGGAGAATAGTATAAATGAGATATGAGCTGTTGTGGGTTGAAAAGTAAGAGGGTGAGGGAAAGGAATTACAAAATTCTCTTTCTAGGAGGAAAAATGGTAGATTGTCTGAGTGGGAATATTAAAGGAAGATTTTTAATTATTTTTGTTTTTTTTTAATAGAACCATCAAGAATACACTCAAGAAGCAACAGAACTAGGAGCATGGGCAAAAATGGAGGAGAGAGGTGATTAGTGGATTCTTTCCATTTCTATATGCCCCTTTTGTTTGAGAATATCAGGACAATTTTCCTTGATAATGTTCTTTCTTTTTTCATCATTACTTGTAGTAGGCCAAAGATTCTGAGATTATTTGTCCATATTTTCCAGGTCACTTTTTCTTTCCATTGTGAGATTTCAAGTTTTGTTTTAGTTTTTCATTCTTTTGATTTTTAAAAATTGTTTCCTGTCTCATGAAGCCATTCTCTTCCATTTGACCAATTCTATTTTCTTCTTTGAGGGTTTGTACTTCCTTTCTTAGGAAATTAGTTTCCTGTTTGTACCTTCAATACATTTTACATATCTGCTTCCTTCTATCTATTCACAAATCCATTATCATAATTCAGGCCTTTGTCACCTCTTTCTTAAATTATTGTAATACCCTTCATACTTCCTCCTAAATCCTCTTTCTTCGCTTACTGCAACAATTTACTTTATTTGAGTCTCTCCCTACTAAAGCCCATTTAACACACTGCCACTAAAGTAATTTTCCTTAAAGGAAGATCTGGTCATGTGAATCCCTTCTTCAATCAACTCTAATGAGCCCCTTTTCATCTAAAAATAACATTAAACTCTACTTTTTAGCTTTTAAGCCTTACACAATCTAGCCCTAACCCTTCTTTCTAGCCCTATTATATATTATTTTCTTTCCTCTACTCTGTGACCCAACCAAATTCATCTTCTCTCTAGTTCTTATATGCAACTCTATCATCCCTCATTTTGACTTTATATGGATCATGCCACATGCTTAGAATATATTCCCTCCACATGTCCACCTTGTAGGGCCTCCATCTTCCTTAAAGTCTCCCTCACACTTTAAGAATAATCTCAAATATCATCTTCTATGGGAGGCTTTTACTGATTCCCACAATTTCTAAAACCCTCCCTCTGAAATAACCCTATATTTAAATACTTTGTATGTATTTGTATTATTTACTTTATATTTATACTACCTATAATATTACACTTTCCCATTAGAATATAAGCTCTTATTGAGTTGAGATTGCTTCAGTTTTTATTTGTATTTCAAGTGTGTAGCATAGTTCTCGGCCTACAAGAGTCCATTAACAAAATGCTAATTTTTATCCAGTAGTATAATATGTTAATAAAATTATAATACTTTCTTTTTTCATCATACTTATCTTCCATGACCTTCAGACTCTATGCCTATATTACTTAACATAGCACTGGAAAGTAGTTTGAAGCATATCCATATCCTCATTTTGAAAATATGTAAATGGAGACACTAAAAATCATCCAGCAAGTGAAGGGTGAAATCAGAGCTCTTGTGTGCCATCTTTCTCTGACTTCTAAAGGATGGATTCTCTTGGTTGCCAAGCAATCTTCCTTGCAAAACACAGCAGTCTCATACTGGCTCTGAAGCAATACCTTTTTAAACATCAGTCAGTAATACATAGTCTGTCCTTAGAAGAAAATCAATGTCTTATTTATTTATTTTATTTAAAATATGTTCAATGGGATTGCTTCATAAATACACATTGCCACATCTCATTTTCATGAAGATCCCATGGGTATAGCAGTCATCCCACATTAGTGAAACGCTTTGGTTCCAGAAAGACAATATAACTCAGGAGACTCAATATAAAATTATTATTATTTTAAGTGTTATTACTTTTATAGCTACATGAATGTGTGTGGTGCTTTGCAGTGAATAAAGCATAAGATTGTAAGTAAGTATATATAAAATATCTGAAGTAACGAGTTTATATTTTAAAGACTCCAGTAGCCTTGGAGAGCTGTCGTTTAAAAGTGAGAATGATATGGGCATTTCTAAGGTGCCAAGGAAAGGGAATTATAACACAATTGGCTGAGTATGTATGAGGCCAGAACCAAAGTAATGAGTAATTCACTTTTGATTCCATGCAAAGGAAGTAGCCAAATCATTTAAAAATTTCAAGCAATTGCAAAAATATCAAGCTGCCTATGTTAAAAATCATATTGCCCTTTCAGGTTGCTGATTCAGGGATACCTCTGAAAAGCTGTAAAGTCAATGGTTTGCTTGACTTTGAGGAAGAGCACTGATGAATTGAAAAGCATGCACTAGTGAATGATGATATTGAGGAAGGGCATTGCGATCTTGCCCTACAAAAACCATGTGATTATATATTTAGATAAGGAAGGGACCTCAGAAGCAATTTATTCTAGCATCCTTATTTTGAAGAGGAACAAAGTAAGGTTCATTAATAAAAAGCAAGATATTATTTTTCATGTTTATACAGGTACTAAATAAGAGATGGGATTTGAATTCAGGTCTCCTGTTTTCAAATCTATTACACTTTTCATTGCACCATAAAACATAGGGCTTTTCTATTTGACAAGAGGACATGTGTAAATTTCCTAAGATAATTCACATTCTAGCTAAAGAGTTCAGCTAGTTTCTGAAATGGACAATACATCCCCAAGTTCCTTTAATTTCTTCTTCTCTCTTTTTGAATACCAATTTTCCTGTATTATTTCACCTCCAAAGAGACTTCTACATCTCCAGATTGTCAACATTCTCTCTCTTGGCCCCTTCTCATTACAGTCTATGTACTTATTGGGGAATTGTATCCTCCAGATATTCTGTAAACTTTTGAATGCGAGGACTGTTTTTTTTTTTTTTAATTCCCCCCCTTTCCACCAAACACAATGTCTTGGGCATTGCACTTAATCAGCATTTATTGAAAGAAGTGAAGTGAAGACAAAGGATCAATGGTTACTTGTTGGAGATGCTGTACAGTGGATATTCTTTTATGTATATATATGTACATATATATATATATATACATATATATATATATATGACTAAATGGCATCTCTAGGCTCTCCTCTCAGTCTATTGAGATATAAAAGGAGAGAATTAAAGTAAATGATTCCCAGGATCCTTTCTAAAGATAAGCTCTTGTGGATTTGCAAAACCAAAACAAATTGATTCAGATTGCCTTTCAAAATGGAATAAACTTGAAGAAAAAAAGGTAGAAATCTCTTTTATTATTCCTTCAAAGATAACATTTTTGAAATGACCATTCTCTATTCCAAACGAGTATCAAAGAAAGTGACTTCACTTATAAAGCAGGCAAAAATGAAGATTTACACCCAATCAATTCACCAACTTTTATAAAGCATTTGTATACCAAGAACTCTACAAAGTACTGCCTGTGCAAATGGAAAGAACGCAACAATCCCTCCTCTCTAGAGTCTAAAAAACTAATGAGAAAAAATAATATGTGTATGTGTGTATAATATACAGAAGAAATGCAAACTCACTATAAAATTATAAAATACAAAGTAGTTAGGAAATGGAGGAATTAGTTGTTGGGGCATGTTCATTTTCATGTTGGGGCATGAAGGAAGGCTTTGTTTAGAGAATGGTCCTTTAGTTGCTCATTAAAGAAAGAATGGAGGCTGTGAAGTAGAGATGAAATATGAATGTATTCCACATAAGTGGGATGAACAATGGAAAGCCCCAGAGTTTGGAGACAGGATAATTCAAAAGAGTTAATAGCAAAGAGAAGGTCAGTTTAACTGGACTATATTAAATGTGAAAGATAATGATGTATGTTGAAGATGAAGTAAAGAATAGGGGCAGATTTTGAGCTTATTTATATGCCAAAGTGGAGTTTTTGTTTTATCCTAGAAACAATATCAAGTCCTTGGACTTCGCTGAATGGGTAAAGTATTTGAATAGATCCAATTTAAAGGAAACAACTTTAGAAACTGTACAAAAGGTGGAGTAGAGGGGGGATGACTAGTGATTGGGAAAACAGTTTAGGAGGCCATTGCAAAAGTTTGAACAAATTGATGAAGTCTTAAATGAAGATGGTAGTTGTGTGAGTAGACAGAAGGATCAGGTATAAGAGATGTGAAAACACAATTAAGATTAATAGGATAGGATAGATGGAATAAATAAGCGTGAAGGGTTGGAGCAACTAGGTGTTTCAGTGAATTGAGGGCTAATTCTAGACATGGGAGGTCCTAATTTCAAATGTGGCCTCAGACACGTCCTAGCTGTGGGACCCTGGACAAGTCATTTAACCCCAATTACCTAGTCCTTTATTCTCTTCTGCCCTGAAACCAGCACACAGGATTGATTCTAAGATGGAAGGTAGGTTTTTTTTTTTTTTAAAGTATAAAGAAGTAATGGAAATTCTAAGTCTTTGAATATGGAAGACTGGAAGATTGTGGCACCTTTTACAGAAAGAGGAATATTTGGAAGAGGGAGAAATTTTGGACAAAAGAGATTTCAGTTTTGGATGAGATGAATTTTAGAAATCTCTAGGAATCCACTTTAAATTGTCCAATTGAGAATTAGTGTGGACAGAAGCACATGAGACAAACTAGAATTGAACATATAGATCTGGTAATCATTGATATAGATATATATCATTATATATTTATATATATAATATGTATTATATATATAATAACACTAAAGGGATTTAATGAGGTTACTAAGACATAGAATCTAGAAGACAGAGGATCCAAGATGAATGTTGGAGAAATCCATTGTAAAATTGGACAATATGAGTGTAGAGTAGGAAGAACTGAGAAGGATCAATGAGATGAGTAGGAGAAGAAACAAAAGTGCACATTGTCAAATTTAACAGAGAAGTAGTAAAATGAGGAATATAGAAAAAAATCCAAATTAATAATTAGGACATCGTTGTTAATTCTGAAAATAAGCTACTTTTGTGGACAGGTGAGGTCAGAGGGCAAATCTAAAATACTGAAGAGAAATAGTAGAAATGGGTGTTCTCAGCTTTTATAAACCATTTGGCTGGAAAAGGGAGGAAAGTCTAGGACAGAATTTTACAGGATTGGTAGTATTAAACAAAAAAATTCAGAATACTAAAAGGAATGGGCAAAAGGAGTTTATTCAAAGCATTAGGGACAGTGTACAAAGCATTGGGACAGAAGATGTGAAGTTATATATGAAAAACCCTATGAAAATTATTAAACAAAGGTGAGTAATGTGCAATGATATTGGAGAGGTAGGTTGCATGAAAGTATGGAATAGTTTTAAATGCCAGATGGGTAACTGTTTATAACAAGCAGCACTAGAATTTTCTGAGAAAGATATATAAACAAATCTGTGCTTTAAGAACATCACTTTAAGAATGGGGTAGAGGACAAATTGGGGAGGTAGAATATTTCAGATGTAGAAATCTATTAAGAAGTTATTGAGTAGTTCATAAGAGTAGCAATGGTAGCCTGCACAAGGATAATTGATAATTATATGATGAAGGAGAATGGATTAAATCTATGGAATGATGTGGTAGCAAATCAACAAAACTTGGAAATTAACAATTAGTTGTATCAAATTAATCTATTAAGTATTCTCAGAATTTCTGGGAGGTAGATTAGCATAGTGAGGAAAAATTGACTAAGCCTTGGGAAACAAGTGAGAGTCAAGATATCAGCACTTCCTATTGATACAAATTATGTTGATAAGTCAATTAATTTTAGCTCTCTTAATATCCTATTTTAGGAGACAAGGTAACACAACAAAGCTCAAATCTCATCTCTGCCACTTACCACCTGTTTGATCTTGGGGATGCCACTTGGGGATCCATCTCTTTGGATCTCAGTTTTCTCAAGTATAATATTTGGTCATTGCATTTGATGGAAATCTAATTTGCCTTCCTGATATCAATTTATGACTCTACGAGGATAGGAACAAATGCACTACATTCCAAATTATGTTGCGATGAAAATAAATACTTTCATAAAACTTGTAATACCTTAAAGTTAAATGTGAACTTATAAAATTATTGTTATTTAAAAGAAGCTACCTCTTATTTGCAGTAATAATGGGTCTTGTAAACAGTGCATTTTAACCTCTTCATTTCCCACATGTAGAATTATTTGTCCAAGATCACAAAGGAAATTAATAATATAACCAGAATTAGAACTCAGTTTACTTAATTCTAAATGATTACTTGCTTTACTACATGATACTGCCATGAGAGAGGGCAGTGTGTAATTTCAAATTCCAGTTACTTTTACACCTCAATAGGCAAAATATTTAGGAGAATGAACTTTCCAATGTTCCTAACATGATTTGCCTATTATAATTATGCATAAGTGTAGACAAGTGAATTATCCTCAAATAGCTAAAGAGTTGAAGAGTGATAATTGATTTGGAATCAGAAACATGTTTTCAAATCTCAATTCTGTCGCTTACCATATGTGAACTTTGGATATGCTACTTCTCTTAAGTTTACTAATCTGTAAAATGGAAGTTTTGAAGCAGATGGCTTATAAAGTCCTTCCCACTTTTTTATTTGTCATCCCATGAATTCATAAAAATATTCATATTTTACCATGTCCTATTTTTTGGAGATGATGACTTTGTAGACTTTGTAAAGTTTTTTGACTATTCTGTGAAGTTTTATTTCAATTAAGCTACCAGGTCAACCTTCTTTTTGTACCTCACTCAAGATATCATGCCACCTGACTCAGAGCATTTTCATTAAATATCCCCCATACCTGGAATTCTTTCCATCCCATCCTCATATCCATCTTTTAACTTCCCTGGCTTCCTTCAAAAGGATCAGCTAAAACCTCTCCTTATGCAAGAAGCCTTTTTTACCTCTCCTCTTCTCCCAATTTTATTGCTAGTTGTTTCCCTTAGCTATTAATTCTAGTTTATTTTGAATATTTTGAATTTTGTATGTAGGGTTTTTTTTTCATGCTGCCTATCTGGAAGGCTGGGCTGTTTTGTTATTTTGTTTTTATTCATACATTTAGCCTCAGACTGGCCTCAAAATGAGTGCTTAATAAATGCAGATTGATTTATCATGATTTCTTTTGCATTGCTTCTTAAATATAACATTTTCTAGAATATAGTTCTTTTATTTTAGGATTTAGTACACAAGTCCATAGCTACTATATTAATATATTTTTCAGAATTTTCTAGATTTGGTAGAAAAAGTAGGAGATCAAATCAACAAATCCATAATCTTATCAGTTATTGTGGTATCTTCATTTTCTCTATAATTTTACTGTCTACAGGTTGTAAACCTCAAATTTCCTTAGACTTATAATTGTTGAAAATTTCACCATTGGGATATTTCATACTTGGAAAATTTCTTACTGATAGTCTATTGGAATGGGAACTCCATTGGCATGGGAGGTTCCTTCTCTTCCCTTCTTAAGATTACTTTAGGACAGAAACCCTTTGCTGAACAATGGAAAGGACTTTGACCTATGCTTGAGCATAGAACAGGAATTTCTTTGAGTCTTGATTGATTTTAGAATTGATACAATGGAGATACTCCACCCTATTCAGTCCTAATAGGATTGAGTAAGGGCTGCAGCCTAGATCAAAATTTAATTATTCCAATCTCTACCATACTCAAGTTAACAGGATTTAGAAAGGGCTGTAGCAAAGGAGTATAGATTTAATCATTTGAAAATATGACCTTCAACAGACATGTGCAAAAGCCAGAAACCTCTGGGCGGTCCTGGGTTAAGCGAGAGCCTCCATTGACAGGGAAATTGATGAAGAGTGATTGGTAGATGTGAGGACTGAGGGGAGGCAACTTGGATGGTGTCCTTAAAGATAGGAGGGTCTGGAGACTGAGGGAGGTGGTGTTTTTTTTGGGTCGGTGTTGTTCCTGGGCTCTGAGGAAGCTTGCTCTGAAGGAAGCTGAAGGTGGGGGCCTCTGAGACTGTTTCTCCATTTTGGACACGTGAGTAATAGGGACTGATCTCTTTTCTTTGCCCCAGCTATCTAAGGGCTTGGGCCTTTTGGCCCAGCCTAAACAGAAGGGGTATTTAAGCCCTATTCCCTTCTCTCCCCTTTTCTCTCTCTCTATATATATCTCTAATTCCTTTCTTGCTCCTATTGTAATTAAACTCCAAAAAGGGCTGACGGCTGACTTGAGTTTTTCATTTAGGAATTACATAGCTGATTCCTTGGCGACCTTAAATTAATATATATCAGTCTTTTAAAGTGATTCCCTTGTAACATTGTGGCTGACCACACGGGAGTCTAAAGAATCCTCTCAATAAAACTTTTTCCTTGCCTTTTTACTATACTGTTTCACCACTTAGTCCTTTTTTTTAAAAAAAAAAAAAAAACTTGGCTTAAAGACACAGCTGCTAGAACACGTGAGTATAAAAAACTTTTTCTCTTTTCTCCTTAAGTTAAATTGGAATCAGCAGTTTTTTCTTTTTCTTCCCTTTAATCTTAAGGGACAGCTGGGTAGCTCAGCGGATTGAGAGCCAGCCCTAGAGGCAGAAGGTCCTGGGTTCAAATCGGACCTCAGATACTTCCCAGCTGTGTGACTCTGATAGACAGAAAACAGCTGTTTTTAAATCTCAGCAACAGGACTCTAAAGTCCTGGCTGGAAGAACTGTTTCTAAATATCCTTTCCCTTAAGGAACAACTTCCTGGATTAGAAAAAAAAAAACCCTGTGGAAAGTTTGTTGCTTTGCCTTGCTCCCCACGTGTTTTGTGAAATTACAAAATATACATATAAAAATGAGTACTAAATTCTTTGACAATTATATGGCAGCTGAAGAAGTAGGGGCATTGAGGAATGAAGGATACCTCCAAATTTTTATATTAATAGGTACTGTCATTTTTGTACTCCTCAATACTATATTTAGAGATGAAAAAATAAAAAATATTGAGGATAAAATAAAACAAAATGAGGATAAAATAAAACAAAATGAGGATAAAATAAAACAAAATGAGGATAAAATAGAAAATATTGAGGATAAAATAGAAAATGTTGAGGATAAAATAGAAAAAATGAGGATAAAATAGAAAATATTGAGGATAAAATAGAAAATATTGAGGATAAAATAGAAAAAATTGAGGATACAATAGAAAAAATTGAGGATAAAATAGGAAATATTGAGAATAAAATAGAAAAACTTGAGGATAAAATAGGAAATATTGAGAATAAAATAGGAAATATTGAGGATAAAATGGGAGATATGGAAGATAAAATAGGAAAAATTGAGGAAAAAATGCAAGCCCAATTAGAAGATCTAAAATGTTTCTTACAGGATCAATGGGCAAACACCCACTCTACCAGAAACAGACCTGTTTCTGAACCTTTGAATGAGGAAATTTCCTTCCCTGAAATAGAGATGGAAAACACCTTCCCTATAGCCCAGTTAACAGACTGCTTCTCTCGTGCAGTGCAAATCTTGTCTGAATTTAATCCCCAAAACCCTTCCCCTGCAATCCCAGCTTCTCATGTTCCTTCTCCTACAGAAAACCAAATTCCAATGCAAGGGAGATCTTGTCCTCCTAGAGAAACCTGTCCTTGTCAAACTGACCCACAGGTGCAAAATTCAACTAGAGGCCTGTTTCCTCTAAGAGAAGTACCTGAAATAGGACGAAATGGGGATGTGGTGACTTTAAGACATAGGATACCGTTTACTCCCCAAGAAATAAATGAATTTACACGAAATATCCCCACATATGAACAAGATCCTTTTCTAGTAACAAAAAAGATGGGAGACATATTTTTTCAATATAATCCGTCTTACAAGGACGTTGAGAGCTTACTACAGGCTTTTTTAAGTGAACGTGAAAAAAATAAAATAATTGCTCATGTCAACAAAACCCGGGGGCGTAATGCAGCACATTGGCCATCTCAGGATCCCGAATGGGACTATAATAATCCTGAGGACTATCTACAACTATACCGTTGTAGAGAGGCCATCCTCACGGCCATGAAGGAATGTGCGGACAGTACAGATAAGTGGATGGAACTGGAAAAAATTAAGCAAAAGGAAAACGAAACACCCTCCAGATTTATGGACAGAATTATCGAGTTTGGGGACAGATACTTAGATTGGGACTTAAATAAAGAGAATAGTTTAAGACAAGTTAGAAGAATCTTTGTAAATAATTCTTGCAAAGTAATTAAAAATTATTTTAAAACACAATGCCCAAGATGGTCAGATATGGACCTTGAAGAATTGCGAAAAACAGCTATATATGTTTTTAAGGGAAACGAAGAAAAGGAGAAAGAGAATAATGATGACATGGAGGAAATGAAGAAAAAAATGAGATGTGTAATAGATAGGATAACTAAATTAGAAAGTGGGCATGATAATGAACCAACGACAATTGCCCCTCTCCAGAAATCCAATTATCAATCCATTACTTGCCACTTCTGTGAGAAGAAGGGCCACAAAATGATGGAATGTAGAACCTTTCTTAAGATGTTTGGAAGGAATACACAGTTTAATAATGGTTTTAGAAATAATAACTATAGAAATTATGATAATGGTTATAGAAACCAGAATTCTAGAAATTATAATGACTATGGAAATAACTATAATGAATATAGAAATAAGAACTTTAGAAACCAGAATTATAGAAATAGGAATTGGGAATTTAATGACAATGCTCAAATTGAAGAAAATTTTAATGATAATACTCAACAATATATGAGAAATGGCGCTCGTCCAAAAATTACTCGAGGTACTAATGACCCTCAGAGAGGTGCCCTTCAGGGGGGTGCCCAAGGAATATCCCAAACACAATGATGGTGCCCGGGGGGGGCTGGGGCACAGGAATCAGAGGATACAACCTTTGATTTCCCAGACCCTGATGTCCTACTACCCGTTGTCCCTATCCACTGCCCTCCCCATACTAATGAACCCCATGTTACCTTAAAAGTGGGTAACACCTATTATGATTGTCTATTAGACACCGGCGCTTCCTGGTCTGTATTAAAGAGAACACCTGATTTACAATGTTATTCTATTGGCTCAGAGAATGTAATGGGAGTATCAGGAATAACCCAAAGAGTTAAAAGACTTCCTCCTAGAATGGTGTCTGTAGGACCCCTAGAGGTACAACACTCCTTCCTTTTGATGCCTGACTCCCCTTTAAATTTGCTGGGGAGGGACCTTCTATGCAAACTCAGAGCCACAATAACCTGCTCCCCAGATGGCTCATTATCATTAGAAGTACCAGAGGAATCTTTAAATTTACTCCCTGTACTTCTCTCGGAAAACCAGGAGGCAAAAGAACCTTCCATTTTTGAAATACCTAAAGATAATTGTATTAACAACCTTTGAAAATTTAATGTGCTAAATACCTCAAATGATTTGATTTTAAGGGTTTTTAAATATGATTTTTGGAATTTTTTCTAAAGTATGTTCAGCCTGCCCTATTTGCCAGGCATATAACCAACATGCATATCGTGGAAAAGCCTTTGGGGGACGTCCTCTGGCTTACACACCTTTTGAACATCTACAGATAGATTTCATTACAATGCCAAAAGCTGGACGTTATAAATTTTGTCTAGTAATTGTAGATCAACTAACCAGATGGCCGGAAGCATTTCCTACGACCCGAGCCACAGCAGATTTTGTTGCAAAGATACTTTTAAAAGAAATTATTCCTCGTTTTGGCCTACCAGCACGTATTGACTCCGATAGAGGGAGTCATTTTACCGATTCTGTCTTAAATCAAATATATTCTTGCTTGGGGATAACTCCAAAATTCCATGTTCCATATCACCCCCAGAGCTCAGGCCAAGTGGAGAGGATGAATAAAGAACTTAAGACTATGATTGGCAAATTATGCACTGAGACCCATTTAAAATGGCCTGAAATTCTCCCTCTGGCCCTATTTTATCTTAGAAGCAGGCCTAGAGGAGACTTACATATTTCACCGTTTGAGATGCTTTTTGGACATCCGCCTATACAGGCTAAGCCTTTCTCCCCGGCTTATACATCGCTATTAGGGGGAGATATTACTATTGCTTCCTATATACAGGAGTTACAGCACAAACTACGTGAACTTCATGAATCCGGAGCTGCAGTACAAGCTGGACCATTAGACTTTTCTCTGCATGACCTGAACCCAGGAGATAAAGTTTATATCAAGAATTTCAAGCGAACTGGAGCAACTGAACCTTCATGGGAAGGACCATTCCAAATATTATTAACTACTCCAACATCTATAAAGATTGGAGAAAGAGACTCTTGGATTCACTGTTCACATGTGAAGAAAGCATCTTCTGCTGAGACTGATTAACTCTATCTTATCATATGAATTGGAGATAATAATCCATAGACAAATGGATATTTTTTTTCAAGAATATATTGAATTACTGATTTTTTTTCTTATTTTTTCTTATTTCTTTTCTTTTATTTTTTATCAGAATATTTGATTTTTTTTTCATTTTTGTACTGAAGGTACACATAATTAAAATTAATTTTTTTCCCTGCAGTAATACAAGTTAATATATATACTCTTGCTATAATATCAATATATGCCTAAAAGCTTTAAACTATGGGAACCTGCCATTTATTGATAAAATATTATAGGACTGTGATTAATGTTTGTGTCTGATTCCAGGAAAAGGGATAAAAACAAGGAGCACAGACTAAACCTGAATAGTGCCAATAGAGCACACATGAAATATTAAAGTGAGACTCAAGGTTGCGACGCTTAACTTATGTTTAAGTCGTAGGACTTCCTTGTATCTACACTCCTTTTGAAGTACTCAAACAAGTACAAAGCTTGACTATCATGCTGGCTCCCTATATCTCTGAAGGAAAAAAATCAGACAAGGGAATGACATTTCCCCATCAAAATAGAATTCTAATTCTTTTCTTCTTATATTATGGCAACTTCCTGTAGTCTTGGCTACAAATGGCTAAGTGAAATATTACTGCATTCTGTCCTACATACTTGTGGGATAGAAATTACTTTAAACTGGACCTATACAAGGTCTATTTTGAATTTTTCTTATGTTTTTGATTATTTTTCTATTCTTTTGATAATTGACACATACACCCCCATAACTGAACATTGCATTCTGAGCTAAACTTGATAATTTTTTTTTAATACTTACTTCAGGGGGGATTGTATTTTAATTTAAAATCTAAGAATTTTTGAATTTTTTTTGTTTGAGATTTTATTTTTATAAAAATCCAAGACTTTTGTTTAAGATTTTACTTTTATAAAAAATTCAAAGATTTTGATTTTGTTCAAGAAAAGATCTTCAAGAAAGAAGCTTGAAACTTTTATATCCAGAGAATGAACTGTTGCAGAAAGATGCCAAAAACCTACACTTCATCAAGAAGATCAAGAATGAACTTTGGATGTGATTGATTGGACTGAACTTTTGATTGAACATTTATTGTAACATTTATGCCAAAAGGGACTGCCCCTAATTTGGCTTTCTGTCAATGCGCCTAGCAAACATTGGTTTTGCTTTCTTTTCTTTTCTATTTCCTCTCTCACTATTCTAATTTCTCTTAGAAAATTGAATATTGTGTATATCTTTAGTTAGAAGTGAATTTAGAACTACAAAATGATTATGTTAAATGATCAATGGGGAGACTAGTCTCCCAATGATCATCAGGGGGGATTGTAAACCTCAAATTTCCTTAGACTTATAATTGTTGAAAATTTCACCATTGGGATATTTCATACTTGGAAAATTTCTTACTGATAGTCTATTGGAATGGGAACTCCATTGGCATGGGAGGTTCCTTCTCTTCCCTTCTTAAGATTACTTTAGGACAGAAACCCTTTGCTGAACAATGGAAAGGACTTTGACCTATGCTTGAGCATAGAACAGGAATTTCTTTGAGTCTTGATTGATTTTAGAATTGATACAATGGAGATACTCCACCCTATTCAGTCCTAATAGGATTGAGTAAGGGCTGCAGCCTAGATCAAAATTTAATTATTCCAATCTCTACCATACTCAAGTTAACAGGATTTAGAAAGGGCTGTAGCAAAGGAGTATAGATTTAATCATTTGAAAATATGACCTTCAACAGACATGTGCAAAAGCCAGAAACCTCTGGGTGGTCCTGGGTTAAGCGAGAGCCTCCATTGACAGGGAAATTGATGAAGAGTGATTGGTAGATGTGAGGACTGAGGGGAGGCAACTTGGATGGTGTCCTTAAAGATAGGAGGGTCTGGAGACTGAGGGAGGTGGTGTTTTTTTTGGGTCGGTGTTGTTCCTGGGCTCTGAGGAAGCTTGCTCTGAAGGAAGCTGAAGGTGGGGGCCTCTGAGACTGTTTCTCCATTTTGGACACGTGAGTAATAGGGACTGATCTCTTTTCTTTGCCCCAGCTATCTAAGGGCTTGGGCCTTTTGGCCCAGCCTAAACAGAAGGGGTATTTAAGCCCTATTCCCTTCTCTCCCCTTTTCTCTCTCTCTATATATATCTCTAATTCCTTTCTTGCTCCTATTGTAATTAAACTCCAAAAAGGGCTGACGGCTGACTTGAGTTTTTCATTTAGGAATTACATAGCTGATTCCTTGGCGACCTTAAATTAATATATATCAGTCTTTTAAAGTGATTCCCTTGTAACAAGGTAATATAGACTCCTAGCTAAAATGTAAATAACTCTTATTGATGCTGCCATTTTACTGTTGGGTTGGGTGAGTTAAAGTGAAAATGAATGGGAGGGGCACTGCTAGGTAGCACTAGCTAGGTATAGGATAGGTAGCCAGGCCTGGAGTCCAGAGAATTTGTGTTCAAAAGTGGTCTCAGACACATCCTAGCTCTGTGACTTTGGGCAGGTCACTTAATTCTAGTTGCCTAGCCCTTACTGCTCTGCTGTCTTAGAATTAATACTAAGGCAGAAAGTTATGGTTTAATTAAAAAATGAATGGGAATAATGTTCTCTGTTCTGTCCTGAGAATATTGCCATCACTTACTGGCACCAGATATTTCCTTTTCCCTCCTACTGTATAAATTATAATCTCTAGTTACTGCTGTAGACTCTATTCACAAAGAAGTAATTCTCTGCACATTCATCGAGGTAGGATAAAACAAAAGGTAACCATTTTGATAATGCAACAAAGGTGATTAACTAGTTTTCCAACCAAAGGATAAAATTTTGATGACTCTCTGAAATTGCTTTTTGGTCCCCAGTATCAATTAACACCCATGGACAATGCATTTGGGCATTTATACTCATCCCAGGAACTGACTATTTTCCAAATCAACTTCTTGTTTAAAGATATTGAAATACCTACCTCTAAAGCAGTTTTGATAAGTTTATATTTATAGTAAGTCATCTTTAAAGATGTAAGCCAGGAATCGTGGACAAACATAAAGAACAGAAAATTGAGTATATCATTTCCTTCCTGTATGCAAAAAAGGTGTATGTGTGTGTGTGTGTGCGTGTGTGTGTTGTTTGTGTGTGTTTGTGTATGTATGTGTCATTGGTGATGGGTGTTAATTCATTTCAACTTATTTCTCAGATCTCCTATAGAAAAAAATTCCACAAGTGTTAGTTTGTTCTAGACACATTCTTCAAAGTTCAGATAGGTGGCAAAAGGGAAGAGGCATGTATCCTATCCAGTCTTTAGTCTGACAAAATTTCTTACCTACATTTTATCTCCACATTCCCACATATAGTATTTCTTTTCATTTATCCTCAACAATAACTGAAAATGAAAAGCTAAACTTTGGACAAAGGTTATACTGGCTCTCCAATCAGAATCTTGGCCTGAGTCTCTTTGGTTCTCAATTCATACTTCCTGCTTCAATAACTTTGGATCTCAAAATAGAAGAACTTTTTTCCAATTCCCTATCTAGGCCTCCTCCCAACCAGTTGTCATTTCTGCTCAATCTAGAGATGGTCATTCCTAAATTTTCTATTCTGCTACTAGAACTCCATCTCCCATCATTCTTTTTTTTCCATTTCTAAGGCACCACATTTACATTCAGATACTCTAACAAACACACAAAATATTGTGAAACATGGTCCCATAGTCAATTGAGAAGTTTATTCCTATTTTATCAAGAGGGCTATAACACAAGATCAAAGGATCATAAATTTAGATCTAGAAGGGACTTCATAAGTTATCTATTCCATCCATATATTCAGTTTTAGAGATATGGAAACAGGGGTTCAGGGATGTCAAGTTACTTGCCCCAAATCACATAAATATTGTGAAACAAACCAACTTCATTTGTACTATTGTCAACGTTTTGCATAACTGCTGGAGCTCTTTAATTTTTCTGATTTAAATTTAACTTTCTTATAAATTGCATAATTTGAGGGAAGTCATATATTATTGTACCCTAACTAATTTCAGGATGGAGGGCAATGCTACTAATCAGAGTCCTCAAATTCTGGAAAGTCCTTAAATCTAAAATTATTAACTACTTTACTATAAAAATTCTTATAAGTATCTCTACAGGGTCCTTGTACCTATTGAGGGGTCCCTGGATACAATTTGTTCTATACTTGCATGCGTTGCTAAAAAATTAGATAGTTCAGATTTTGTTTCCTTAGTTATTAAAAACAAACAAACAAACAAAAAATTCTTACAAGAATTGGTGAGCCAGCAGGAAATCAAGATGGGACCCTGTCTTCCAGGGATGAACTCTCTGGAGAACTTAGAATGCTTTAGTTGATTTTCTCACAAATAGACTTCTCCACAGAAGGGCACCTCAGAGATCAGACTCTCAATCTCAATTCTTGAATTGAGTAAACCTCTTAACTGATAGAGGTCTCTTTAAGGGAATAATGGGATCCAGTAATAGTATACTGAAGGAAATACCCCTGGAAAATTTTCTTACAGAATGGGACCAGGGGAATTTCCCAGTAGAGTATGTCATCAGGTTTTGTAAAATTTGGCCTGATACTACAAGAGATTTATCTGAAAATTTGTTTTGGCCTCAGTTAGGTACCTTTGAGTATTGTAAATGAAAAGATCTAAGAGCATCCATAGAAAACAAGCATCAAAATCTGATGGGCTGCCTTTCCTGGTGGCATTAGCCTAATATACCATTGGTGTCTTCTCTTGAGCCTATTTTGGCTACTCATTGCCACTCCTTTAGATTATTCCTTCTTCTTTTGCTGCCTCTTCTTGCCTGCCTTCTGCAACCCCACATTACTCTCTTTTTGAATTAAGTGGAGATTTAATTTGTCTTTAGTAAGAGGGACCCATGATTGATGTTTTCCTTCTTCAGGAAAGACTTGTATACAATTAAGCAAAGGCAATTGTGATTAGGAATCATCAGTCTTTTAGTTACTCTGATCTTTCTATCAGGAAAAAAGGCAGTCTCAAATTTGATGTAGGCCCACCCATGAGTAAGTAAAACCCAATTTTAGGTCTTCTTTAAAGATCATAAGCCCAGTAGGGGAGATATGATTGATGGATAGAAACCTACCCTTCTCTGGTAAAAGAATTGCTATTATTGAAGCTGCTAATCAGCAAGTTTCGTGGGGGTGAGATGGAAGAGGGGCATAGCCTCAGAGGTGTCCCAAATTGGCCCTTATAGGTATCATAAAGGAACCCCAACAATACTGCCAATTATACTAGATTACTTCAGGAAAGAAAGTATTATTTAGTGTCATGGAGGATTTGGTTGTCCATTCTGAAAACTGAAGTAAATTCCAAGGGATTAATTAAGAAGAAAATTATACTCAACCATGTTTATCATAGATTTTATAAAAGTACTAAATGGTATACATATGTGTGGGTGGGATAATTCACTCAATTGGTGAGATGAATGAATTATAATTTCAAACTCTGTGGATCAATCCCAGTTAGAAATACAAAAATACTCAGATGAGAATTGCCCCATATGGCATGAAAAACTTATAGGCAAACATTAAGATAATTGTTCAGTATGTTTATGAAGGAAAATATAAGAATAAAGAAAAATCTCAGTTGGAAGATAAAAATGTCATCTTAAACCCTTATCAGGTGGTATCAGGAATTCTTGAGTCCTTTGAATGTTTTTATTGACACAAGAAGAATCTTGTTGTTTGAAAATATAAAAAGAAAGACTAGGAACTTAAGAGTAAAAATAATTGTGGGTCTAGAAATACCAAGAAGAATTATGCTATATGAAGGTATGAGGGAGCTATGTAGACTATGGATTTTAGAGAGTGCACTTTTCTTTTCTAAGATCCTGATTTTCTTTGCCAATGCACTGGTGAACTTCCTAAAGTTTGTAATATAATCTCTGATTGCATACTAGACAGTGAAGCTTCTATTTCAGTTTTAGTGAACAAACCAGGCTCAAATAGTACCTATACTGGTACTCTGAGTATTGTAGGAGTCTCAGGACAAAACCTCAGAGTGTTCCAAAATTGTGTCATCAAATGGTATCCACTGATCCCCTTTCTGCTGAATATTCCTTCCTCTTCCTACCCAAATCCCCAGCAATCTGTTGGGGCAAGATCTCCTCTGTATATTTAAGGCTACCATTTCCTATATTCCCCAAATATCTCTGTCATGCAACTCCCTAAGACGATTATCTATCTTTATTCATTGAGTTGGTTCAGAATGCCCAAGACTTCTAATGATATTCCAGGGATTCCATCTAACATCCCTGATTTTCTATGGATGACTTTATCCTCAGATGTATGAGTTTTAAAGGTTTTGTTGTCAGTCTTGTACTGGGTCTCCCAAGTTATAGTATGGAATATGCATATTATGTATATGTATATGGAATATAGAATATTACAGTACCTGGATTGAACTCCTTACCTATATTCTTGATATGTGTTAAGCAGAGAAAGGGATTAAAGCTATTTTGCGTTTGGATGATATAGTGAATTGCATTAGAATTGTTCAGTTCCTCAGTGTCACTAAAGGAGACTCTTTTCTGTGTACCACTGCACTGATGTATAGCACCACCTCTGATAACAAGAACACTGCATATTATGTTTTCTTTTCTCAATGATCCAAGATTCAATGGCATTCCAGATGATAATTTTAATAATACTTTTTGGTCCATTGGACATCACTGTGCTAAGACTGTTAGGATGATCAGGCCCATTTAAATAATCTGCAAAATAGACATCTAGTCAATCTGAGGTCCCCTAGGGACTAATGAGTCCTGGACAGTTTTTTCAAGATAGTAAGGCTTAATCCTCCATTCCTCCAAATTGTTTTGAGACATGTTGAATAACCTCTTGGGCTTCACCATTATTTTTATTATTTTAATCACTTTATAGCATTAATAGAAAAGAAAATTCCCTGAAATCTGGGAGCATAGTGACTTAAACATAAAAAAAAATGGAAAAGACCCTAGCCAGTAGTGAGAATAAACTAGAATCCCCAAACTCCTTAACAGCATGGAAAAGGGATGCAGTTTCTCTGGACCTTGATTCCCTATATTGGGATTGCTGCATTGGAATAGGCTGGTAGGTATCTCACTAAGAATTGATAAAATCACCCATGACACAATACAAATGAATCCACTTCCTCTCTCCAGATTGAGGAAGGTTCCTTAGCATGAATGGTCTTACAAAATTAGATGGTCTTATTACTTATTATTTTGTTATTATGTTATACTATTATAGTATATACTTATCATAGCTTCACAAGGAATGGCCTGTGCTATAATTAATTAAGGGAAATTGTGAGAACCTTCAGAAAATTCAGCAAGTTATAGTAGAAAAGCAACTATCCACTCCGGGTGACCAGTGGTGGAATAACTCTTCTTGGTTCACTTGGATATAGGGAAATGGTTTGTTAGCCACCTTTGATGAAGGGGCTCTTAGTACCCTCTGACTTATAATTCTTTTTATATTTTCTATTAGTTGCTTCATTAAAGCCTTTGCCAAGCTAGTCCTAGAGAAGATCATGTTAATGGGTTCTCCTGATTGTGATTGTGCTAAAAATATCATAAAATTAGCCTATAGATAGTATTCAATGGTAGGTTTATCACCCCATGGATCAAATGGGGGAGTTGAGAGAACCAAACTTAACTTCATTTTCTTTATTATCACCAATGTTTTGTGCAACTGCTAAAGTCAATTCTCTTTTCCTGAACTGTTTAGTTTTCATAAATAATGCAATTTTGGAATATATTTATTATTACACCACTAAATGTTTTTCAGGATATAGGTTGATGAAACTAATCAGAATACTCAAACCCTGGAAAGTCTCTAAATTTCAAAATAGTAACTTCTAAAATAGTAACTGCACTTTCCTATAAAATGCTTATAATTCTCTCTTCAGGGTTTTGGGGTTTACTGAAAGGGCCCTGGATATGATTTGTATTGTAGTTGCATGCCTTGCTAATAAATCATAAAGCTCAAATTTTTCATGTCCATTATTATAAAACTTCTCATGATAGTAGTAAGCAACAGATATAGAATTTGAACTTAGGTCCTCTTACTCCAGAGTCATTACTCTTTTCACTCCCAACAACAGTGAGAAGAATGCTAAATGTTCTGATTTCAAGTTGACTTTATATGTAGACAGGGAAGACAACAAACTGCCAATTCAGTACAATTCTTGGGTGGTATTATAATCGTGCTGCATACAATACATTTCTACCTCATTCACTGATATCTGAAATTCAATTCTAGATATTTATTTTTTCAACTTAAAATGTTGCCAAATGGTAAAATTGTAAATCTATGAGAATTATGATACTTTAAGCCATGAGCTTTCTACATTTAGATGTCATTGTAAACAAATTTTAGTCTTTTCCTGAGAACAGATTATGCTCTGAAGGAACAAAAAATAAAGTGGTATTGATGGAGGAAATAAAAGGTTGTTAAAGGTAAATTATTTTTTAATTGTGCTATTTCCCAGGAATTAAATTTTAAATCTTAATAAAGCCTAGAAAAAATATAGGTTTGCATAATTCTAAAAAAGAAAGAAAAATTTCCGGATTCCTCTTAACTCAATATTAGATAAAGAAACATTTCAATGTTCCATATGAAAAAAAAAATTCATATTCCTTATTAAAAATCAGGATTTTGCCAAAGTTGAAAAACGATATCCTGATTAACTCAGAGTTTGTGCTCCACAGAGGTGATTCTGGAGGTCACACTAAGCCATGTCCATTAGGGAAGAAATGAATGACAGACCTTTTCACAACCCAATAGTCTCTCAAAAAAGGATGCATTGCTTTATAATATTAAAAGTTCTACAATCTGCCCATTTGATTAAGAAAACCACTGCTATCTCAGCTTTAGTGCATGATTTAAGATTTATTCCAGGTCAGAATAAAGGCTGTTGGGGAGAAGCTCATGTTTGACTCATGCTGGAGATGAAATCCTTACAATATAGTAATAATGTCCAGGTCCTATCTAAATGTGCAGGTGTTTAAATAAACAGTGACATTTGTTCTCTTTCTGTACTCTCTAGCAGTACACATTACATTGGTATGCTGACTACAGCATTTGGAGTTATCAAATGGCAGTGGACAAACTCCTTAAACACTTTTCTTCTGGCAAATTAAATATAGCTGTGATTATTAAGAGAAAGGGAAATAAACAATGAGACTCAACATGAATGTGTCTTTCTCTATGAACTCATGCTTCTAGTTCCATATAAGCTACCCTAAGCAAACATATCTATGAAAGATCATTAAAAATCTCTACCGTGAAAATACAGACTGCTGAATCCTTGGAAACTCTCTTTCCTCAGATTCAAATATCCATTATCCTTGCTTTAATATTTGTGTACGTGGAGGGACTAATTAGAACTAATTAAAGTGAGTATGTGGATACTGAACTTTAATGAGTGTCTATTTTGGAAACATTTTCTCTAAAAAGAATGTGCAAAGCCAGTTTCTTTGATGTTCCTTCTTAATACCCTGTCAAGGACAAGGGAAGCAGAGTGTGACACAAAATTCCAAAGTCAAACTTTAGATTTGTCCAGGCCAATTTCAGGAAATATTTATTAAATAATGGGGTTTGCGATTATGCATAATTTTCAACATACCTTATAAGTCTTGGAATATACTGGTATGATAAGACTTTGCTTTCCCAAACCATTTCTAAAAGACCATGAAGAAAAAGAAATGCCTTGAAAACAAGTTTTTCAGTGAGAACCAAAAGAAGACAGAGTAAAATAGGGTTTCATGCAAAGAAAATATCAAAGGGCAGCAGGAAGGACCCATCTTACTGGGGTAAGAGGTAAGAGCAATGGAATCAGCGGTTTGAAGAGCAGCGTGGTGCAAATGCTGGTTAAATGATGAGATCAGTAGAATCAGTAAATGAAGGGTGAACTGGTGTGAGTACATGTTGAGAAGCTAGAGGATCAGACAAGTATAAGCATAGCTGGAAGAACCTTTAGCAGAAGGAATAACAGCTGACATCTGACAAGTAGGATCCAGCTAAATTCACTGAATATGGAAACCAAGGGAACCCAGAGACAGTATTCCCTCCACACAGCTGAGCTTCAAAATATAGGCAAGATAACTAAAAGCCCCCCAAAGTAAGAGACAAAAAAGAAACAAACAAAGTTTGACTCTGGAAGGCTATTGTGGCAAGAAAGAAGGCCAAAATTCAGACTTAGAAGAGGATAGCTGAGGGAAAAGAGAAATTCATGAAACCTCAAAGGCAAATGTGAAAGAATTTCAGCTTTAAAAGAGGATTAAAAGAATAAGTAATAAAAAAACCTATGAAAAAAATAGAAAATAAAAAAAAAATTAAATAGCTCAGAGAAAAAACTCAATGAAAAAAATCAGATCTCTAAAAAAAAAATTACAAAACTTCAAGCAGGAATATAACTCTCTAAAAAAGAAAACATATAGCCTCAAAGAAGAAAATGGTTCCATTAAAATTCAATTGGAAAAATAGAATCTATAAATTAAGTTGAAAATAATTAAAAAAAAACTCAAAAGCATGAAAAAATAGAGGAAAATCTGAAATATCTCACTAGAAAAAGAAATTACCAGGAAAAAAGATCCAGGAGAGACAGCCTAAGGATGATTAGATTGCCTAAAAGTCATGATCAAAAAAAGAACTGGGACATCATATTGCAAGACATTATCAGGAAGAATTGCCCAGAAGTTCTCAAAAAGGAGAAGAAAATAGAAATTGAAATAATCTACCAATCACTTCCTGAAAGAAATTCACAAAATAAAACATCTCAGGACTATTACAGCCAAATTCCCAAACTCTCAGGCCAAGTATCATGGAGCCACAGTCAGGATTGCACAGCTTCTATATTAAAGGGCCAAAAAATGTGGACTATGATATTCTCCAAGGCAAAAGATCAAGGACTATAGTCAAGAATCAACTACACAGAAAAATTAAGTATAAATACTTCAAGGGAAGAAACATACATTTATTGAAATAGAGGAAATCCAGTCACTTTTGATGAAATGCCCACAGCTGAAAAGAAAATCTGAACATCAAATTTGACACTCGAAAAAAAAGTATAAAAAGTGAATAAAGAACATTTTCAACCTTAAAATTTCCCGTCTTTGGAACTTCACCACACTCTTAGTTAAGTCTCCCTCTTCCCAAATATTAGGTCAGTTTATCTTAACAACTGTGTTCTATGACTACCATAGTTATCATGTCATGTCTTCATCTTTGTCAAGCACTGTTTGTCTGCTTGCACATCTATTGTTAGTTATTGTTATTCAGTCATTTCAGTCATGTCTGACTGTGATCTCACTTGGGGTTCTCTTGGCAAAGGTATTGGGGTAGTTTGATATTTCTTTCTCTAGCCCAATTTTTTACAGATTAAGAAACAATGGAAGAAAACAAGTGTCTTGTCAAGGGTGCCACAACTTGTTAGTGTCTGAGGCTAGACTTGAACTCATGCTTTCCTGACTGCAGTCCTAATGATCCATCCACTGAGTCACATAGCTACCCTATAATGTTAGTTTAACCTCCTCTATCTAATCAATCTGGGCTGTTCTGTCAAAGAAGTAACATGAACATTGTCCCAGGCTTACAATTGCAGTGGAAATACTATTTCCATCTAATACATTCATTATACATAAAAGAATGATTATATATGCATTAGAGCAATATCTTAAGGGGCCTCAGTGGGTTATGTCTTGTATATACCTTCTCTCTGATCTGGTACTACAATAACAACAACAACAACAACAAAATTTGCTGACCGGGCACAGATCTTTGTCTTGGATTTTAGCACAACAAGAAATTTCAAAGAAATATCACACCAGAGGTTAAAAAAAAAATTCTGTTACAACAACAACAACAATCTTAGAACACAAGAAGTATATGAACACAATTACAAAACATTTATCTTACAAATAAAGTAAGATCTAAACAAGCAAAAAAAATGTCCATTAGTAGGCTGAGCCAGTATGTTAAAATTGATATTTTTATTTAAATTAATTAATTCATTGCTATGCCAATGGAACGACCAAAATATATTTCATAGAACAAGAAAATTTATAACAAAATTCATCTGGAAGACAAAAGTTAAGAATATCAAGAGAATTAATTGGAAAAAAAATATGAAGGAAGGTGGTCTAGCAGTGCAGGATCTCAAAATGTACTATAAAATGCTAATCAGCAAAAAAATTCATCAATGTCTAAGAAATAGAGTTGTGGATCAAAGATATGGATTAGGTGGACAATAAACTTTAGAAAATGAACATAGTGACAGATTTTGGGAAAAAATATTCAAGCATTTGGTTGAATCACTATTTGTTTGAAAATCACTATTGGAAAACTAGAAAACAGTATGGAAAAAAACTAGTTATGGATCAGCATCTCACACCATATTCCATGATAAGGTAAAAATGGGTACAGGATTTAGAAACAAAAGGTGATATGGTACCATGAGCAAATTAGGAGGATTGGAATAGTTTACTTGTTAGATCTATGGATAAAAGAGGAATTTGTGTCCAAACAAGAGATAGAGAGGGGGCAGCTGGGTAGCTGAGAGCTAGGCCTAGAGATGGGAGGTCCTAGGTTCAAATCTGGCCTCAGACACGTCCCAGCTGTGTGACCTTGGGCAAGTCACTTGACCCCCATTGCCTAGCCCTTACCCCTCTTCTGCATTGGAACCAATACACAGTATTGACTCCAAGACAGAAGGTAAGGGTTTAAAAAAAAGAGATAGAGAGCATTATGAGTCATAAAATGGATAATTTTGGTGAAATTAAAAGCTTTTACAGAAAAAGAAATCAATGCAAACAAAATAAGAAGAAAAACAGAAAATTGGGAAATATTTTTTACCTCAAATATCTCTGACAAAATGCTCATTTTTCAAATATGTAGAGAACTGAGTCACATTTATAAGAATGTAAGTTATTACCCAATTAATAAATGAACAAAGGCAGTTTTCAGATGAAGAAATAAAAACTATCTATATCCACGGAGAAATTATAGTCCAAGTCACTTTTATTTAGATAAATGCAAATTAAAACAACTCTGAGGCATTACTTTTCACCTAGCAAATAGGCTAATATGATAGAAAAAGAAAATAATAAGTGTTGGAGGGGTTGTGGGAAAATTGGGAAACTAATGCTGTTGTGCATTTATCCAACCATTCTGTAAAACAATTTGGAAGAATGCCAGGGCAGTTGTGCTGGATAATTTCTTGTAGTATGATGTCAAGATTTCTGTTTATTTCTGGGTTTTCAGGTAGACCAAAGCTTCTCAAATTGTCTCTTTGTGCTCTGTTTTCCTGATCTGTCATCTTTTCAGTGAAATATTTTATGTTTTCTTCTGTTTTGTCAGTCTTTTGACTTTGCTTTATTAATTCTTTCTGTTTTGAAAGATCATTGGCTTCCAATTGCCTAATTCTGTTCTTTTAAGGACTGGTTTTCTTTTTATGTTTGGTCTATCTTGCTTTTCATATCTTCCAGCTGTTTCTCTAATTGGGAGTTCTTGTCCTTTAAACTTTTATTTTCTTTTTGAACTATTTTTCTTGCCAGAAGGCTACTATCTTTTTGATAAGTTCCGATTTAAATTCTTCAAGAGCTTGTGGACAATTTCCATTTTTTGGAAGTTTTTGGTGCATTTATTTTTATTTCTTATTCTATTTCCTCTGTAACCTGTTTTTTTCTCTGTAAAAATTATCCATGGTCAACCCCTTTTTCTTGTTTTTCTTGGTGTTGGGAAGTTGTTGTTCCTGGGAACTGTTTGCCATTACTATGGTGGTTGTTCCTTCCCTTTTCAATTAGAAACTTGAGTGAGATGGGCAGGATCTGTGTGTATGGAGCTAAGGAACAAGGATTTTGGCTGAGGCCAGCTCTTGAGTCTCTGCAACTTATGCTTTTTGCTGCCCCTCTCTGTGCTATATCCCTGCTGGGACCCAAGGTCTGCAGTCCTCAGCCTGCTGGGGCCTCCTGTCTAACTGCTTTCAGGGGTAGGTCCTCGGTAGTCTCATTCAGCTGCCAAGGACCCAGAGGTGCTCCTCATTCACTCCAGAGGTGCCCCTCGCTCACTTACTAATTTTAGCGATCTGACTCTGAGTCTATCTCTGTAGTTGGGGTGGGGGAAGGTGGATCACCTTGCCCTTTGGTTCCACCCCTTATGGTGTGGAAATGCCCCAAACCCACATACCTTCAATTCTGCACCCTACTGTAGAGTCCCATCATTCATATGAATTTGTTTTTTTTTTTGTTGTTGTTGTTGTTGACTTTTTGAGGTAGTCTGTATCCGTAGGTGGTGAGGAGAGGAAGAGTTCTGCATCTAGACTGCCACCATGTTAACCGCAGAAGTGAATTGTTACTTTTTAAGTGAAAACTGAAATTATATTTTTTTAAAAGTTGGATTATTTTTTCTGGGTACAGTGAAAACAAGTACATTTGGAATCAGAGCAATAGACAGGATTTAATTCCCAGTTCTGTCATTTCCTATCTAGATATATAGGGTAACTCATAACTTTTCTGAGTTTTAGCTTACTCATCTTCAAAAAGGGAGTTATACAGGATAAGAAACTAAGAATTCTATCAATTATGAACCCTATGACCATATACTCATAATGTTGCCTTTCTTGAATTCTTAACTGAGCATCTCATATACATAACAAACCCATTATTGTCCTCCCTTCAAACCCAACTTATTAAGTTCTACTTCTGCCGTTACTCAAGTTCATGAATAATTCTTGATTTTTGACTCTCACTCACTTTTCATATCCAAACAGTTGCCAAATCTCATTATTTCTAACTCCACAGGATCTTAATAGTTTGTCCCATTTTCTTCACTCATACAATTACCATCATAATTCAGTTCCTTGTCACCTCTTGTCTGGACCATTGAATTAGTCTCATAAATTATCTTCTTGCCTCAACTTTCTCCCATCTTCTTTTCATCCTTCATTGAGGTGCCAAACTCATTTTCATACAGTGAAAAATCTATCCATGTTACTCCCCTATGCAATAGATTTTGCTGTCTCCTTATTGCTTCTAGAATAAATTATAAATTCCTCTGTCCTTACAAACTGACTCTAGTCTAGTTTAGTAGGCTTACTCATACTCTGCTCTTCTATATGAACAATGAAGTCTAGTGAAACCACCCTTCCTGCTCTTTACTTACAAGCAAAACTCCCTCCTGACTCCTTGTCTTTTTACCATATCCCATGTATGAAAACCACTCTTTCTTCACCCTTATACCACATTTATCTAGTTTTTTGAAGACACAGTTCAAGAGCCACCTTCCACTTGAAGTCATTTTGGCTGCCCTTTCTTTTCCTATATGTGTGTATAATATTGATTTTGTATACACCAAATACAAATTATCTCCTCTGGCTAGATTGCCAGCTCTTTGGACAGAAGACATTGAAAAATGGTTTCATGATCAAAGGGGTTCCTGAACTGAGCTAGGAATGAAGCAATGGATTATGGTATAGCCAGAAAGAAAATGTATCTTCAGAAACAAATGTGAGTAACGCAATTAATATAAATATTATTTTGGAGAAAACACATTGTAGAAACACAAGAAACATTTATTTCTAGCATTATAAAAAACTCAAATAAATATCGACCTTATTAATTCCCAATCTAGTTTAATGTATTGTCTGTTGGTTTTCCTAACAAAGGAAAACAAGAGCTGAAAGAAACAAAAAATGAAATAGTTCATTATAATTCCTGCCAGTGTCTTCATCACACCTGCAAACTGACAAACAGAGTATAACCTTTTGCAGGAAAGTTCCTCCAATCATGCAAAAATATAGGCTGTTAATTTGATATCCCTGAAATGTCAACTAACACCAGAAATTCCATTCCCATTTTTGCCAAATCCAGCCCACCTACTATATTTATTGGATATTTATCTCACTTTATCAACAAAGATTAAACACTCAAACTTGCTAGTAATCCAATTACACTGCATGATAAAAGCAAATGTATCTTTGGTCACTGCCTGAAGAACTCCAGGGATTTATCATGGAATCGAATGAAATCTAATTAATTCTGTGCTTTGCTTAGCATTCTTGAGGATCATTAGTTTATTCATTTGAATGTACATGTTTACCACTACTTTGTGAAGAGATTTTCTAGAATTAAAAAAGATTTGATTTGATTTGTCATTGGTAGCTCCTGGTTTTCAGGATTAAGATACTAATGTGATTAAAGTGGAATTGACTTCTTTAGAAAAATGACATCTTCATGATTGTTTAAGTGAAGAAAAAGTGTAGGAATGAAAAAAATATCAAAGAAGCATTTGTTTAAGTGCAGTCCTCATTATGAGTAACTCAGTAACAGTATAAGTGACGGCCAAGGCCATCCATTGGGGAATTCGGATCAATTCACCTAAAACCAATTAGCTAAAGGCCATTTACCTACAGGCAATTAGTGTGAAACAGAATACATTGGTACATAGATATCAAATGACTAAAATCTGTTATGTATATGCTGACACCAGAAGGTGATGAATTGATTTTTCAAGGATATGGAAAATAGAATTGCCCTTGCTTTCTGGAGGGTTTAAGAAAGAGAATGAAACACATTAAGAAAGACAGTAAGGACCTTCCTCCCAACCTGGTGATTTGGGTGAAAATGACCTAATTGGGTGAAAATGACCTAATTGGACACTGGATTCTTATTTGTGGAGTTGGTAGTAGA
This sequence comes from Monodelphis domestica, assembly GCF_027887165.1. Classification (NCBI taxonomy): domain Eukaryota; kingdom Metazoa; phylum Chordata; class Mammalia; order Didelphimorphia; family Didelphidae; genus Monodelphis; species Monodelphis domestica. The sequence continues at coordinate 113,852,434 of NC_077230.1, read as the reverse complement.
ACATCTGCTGAAAGTAAGAAGGGAGCAACTGTGCTATGTTGGTGGAAGGAAGGAAGGAAGGAAGGAAGGAAGGAAGGAAGGAAGGAAGGAAGGAAGGAAGGAAGGAAGGAAGGAAAGAAGGAACAAAGAAATGAATCCTTTATTAAGTGCTTACTATATGCCAGGAAATATGCTAAGAACCTTACAAATATAATTTCATTTGATCCTCAAAACAACCCTGGAAGGATTGTGTTATTATCCCTGTTTAATAGTTGTATAAACTAGAAGACCGAAGATAAGTGGCTTGCCCAGTGTCATATAAGTGTCCAAGGTTGCATTTGAACTCAGATCTTCCCATTTCCACTTCCATTGTTCTTTCCACTGTGCTGATAGATACTGCATTAGTGTGGTTTGTAATTCCCTCTCTGGCCAAGGGCCTTTCTAAGTCACCAGATAAGCTTGGCATTGATTTCTCTCAATTTGGAAAACAAAATACTTCATTGACTTCCTTAATCTTCCTTGACACCAAAGGGGGGAGTCAGTAATCAATAAATCCACCAGACAAACCAAAATTGGCCAGCTTTGGCACTTTTCTCCAACAGCCTATTATGATGTATGATTTCCGAAGGGATGTTAGCAGGCCCTTCTGTACAAAAATATCAACAAAACCACCTGTCACACTAACTTAATGACATTTCTTCATGTCAGGAAGACTTTTCCCCCAGAGTTCTATCATAAATAGTTCTATCATAAAATAGAAATCCACCTGGTGACACTTTAAGTTTTAAAATGAACATCTTAATTATAAGTTAACAGCTTGCTTTGCAGTCAATGCTTTTAGAAGATTTAGTAGGAACATATAGAAAAAAAGACTTGGGGCAGTGGCACAGTGGGTGAAGGCCAAAAGGAAATAAATAAAATATAAAGAGTAGAGATGGAAATTCTCCAAAGATAAAAATCACTGAAGGAACAATTTTGCAAAACTCAGTATGTGTGCACAAAGAAAGAAAAAATCTCTTAGGAGGAAGCAGAGTTTCTTCTCTCAGTTCTACCACTAACTAGCTCTGGACATCAGCCTTCTCATTTGTAAAATGAAGAACCTTGCCTGGATGTTCTCAAAGTCTAAATTTCTACATGTTCAGTAATTGCTGTTATGTCTGACTCTGTGACTCCACATTTCACTTCTCTCTTAAACCATCTAAATCATTTCAGTGATTTGAGGGCACACAGGTTCTCTAACATTAGCACTCACAGTTGATGCTTCCAATTACATGGGCTCCCCTGTATCTCATTTAACCACTTATTTCATTGTTCTGTTGTTTCAGTAGTATTTAATTCTTTATGACCCTTCTTTGAGGTTTTCTTGCCAAAAACACTGCAATTATTTGTCATTTCCTTCTCCAGTTCATTTCATGAAGAAATTAAGACAAATAAGGTCAAGTGACTTGCCTCAGGTGACAGTTAATTAAGTGTCTGAAATGACATTTGAACTCAGGTGATCCTGATTCCAGGCCCAGCATTCCATCTACTGTACCACCTAGCCACCTCTAATTGATGTCAATGAATATAGCTAAAAGTAACATAAATATAGGATCTTTTGACTACTCCCTTAAAAGTAATTTCTTTTGTGAATTAGGAACACCTATGATTAAATCTATTAATTAATCAAAAATTCTGCAAATAAGACTTGGTCATGTATTTCAATCATTCAAGGCATATCAATTAGATGTAATAAGAAGTCTTTTCCTATGGATAAGGGACTTATTTATGCCCCAAGGGGCTTTTATGAGGAAAAAAAAGTTTATAACTAAGATGAGATTTTTATGGGATTCAAAAATCAGAAGGAAATGGCAAAGATTTTTCAGCCAACAGAGAGTAGAAAGAGAAAAGAGAAATATTGTGGCAAAAAAGGGCATGATAAGCAGAGACTCTCTTCTATATGCCTCTTGGATGAGAATATTTAGGCTTTTGCCCCCAGTTTTTCCCATCTCCCATCTAAGTAAGATAAGCTTTAAGAAGGATTCTCAAGATTACCTTTCTATGTTTATCTATTGATTATTGTACTTCATACTCAGAGAGTACCAAAATGACTTCACTGCTAATATCTTTTGATTCACATATAAATATGTATATTTAAATGAAACAGTTGCTCAGAATCCTAGGCCTCACTCTTTGTCCCAGAGTCATTAAATTCCAGTGTCAAGACAAAAGTCATGATGACTATTTAAGGCTAGGGATACAGTGGATGGCCTTGGCTTCTTCAACGTTTAATCAAGTTCTAACTCCTGCTTCAGACACCTTTATGGCCATAGGACAAATTGTTTTCATACACCTTTCCTACTGGATGAAGTCTTCACATGAATGGGGTAGACACCCCCACATACCCCAACTCACTAATGGATCAGTTACATTCAACCTAGTTTAATCTCCTGCCAACATGGTTTACCAAAGTATGGCTTCTGCTCACTCTAAATCTTCTTAGAGGAACAGATGAGAGCTGTGTGGCAGGGGAATATCAAAGAAAGAAAGCTGGTCTTGTAAAGACCTTGACTAGTCTTCACACCAAAGGTTCTAATCTTTGAACATTCTACAAAACACATTCATCCATTAACAAATGAGGTAATATAATCCATTCCAACTTTATCCAAAATATTTCCCATAACATAAATTTTGCCTCAACCGAAAAGTGGTCAAGGATAAGACAGAGGCAAATATAAATTAAAATCAGGGCAGAGAGGCAAAGCTCTACCTAATTATTAGGAATTTTCTAAGTTGGAGGGTTCTAGCAATTGATTATACTCTTAACTTTTCCATTTAATAAGAATACCCTAAAGCAACTGAAGAAGGAACCATGAGGACCTAAGGGTGTGTTATATTGCCTTTAGGCTTAAAATGAGCTGATTATTGGAAACTAGATGTTGTGGTAATGATAGGATTTTTATGAGTGAGTCATTAATAATAATGGTTGACATATCAATAGAAGTTAAAGGTTTAAAAGATATTTTTTCTCACAACAAATAAGTGAATCAAGTAGTATCTTTTTAATATGAGATGCAACATGATAGTATGATTAAAGAGTTCGCCTCAGCATCAGGTTGACAAGTTTTCAAATTCAAACTCAGAAATTATTTTCCACATGACCCTGAGCAAGTCTATTAAACTAATAATATCCTAGACTCTATAAGACCATGAGTTATAGAGAAGGCATTGGACTTCATTTGTGGACAATATTTCTTATTATGGGAGTTGCTTATATCAATAACCAATTTTATATTCATTTATATTAGTATCAATTTTATATTCACTTTACATAGAAGGAAACTTTGGACCAGAAATAGCCAATGATATTCCCAGGCACATAGCTATTGTGGAAAGGAAAACTAAAGTTCTGGACTTTCTGCCACTGAATTGGAACCAGCAGCAGTTGGAGTTTTAGAGAGAGAAGATACTGACAAGACTGATGTTGGTGGGGGAAGAGGCAACTGAGAGTGGCAGTTGGTCTTGTGACCAACACTTTCTTCCTGGACATAGAAGTGGAAGGAGCTTGCTCCCTGTCTCTGGATAGAAGTACCTCTATTTTCCTGATTTTCCCAACTCTCCCTGGATTCCTCTAATTGTGTCATCAAAAAAAGAACTTAAGGGAAGCAGTTTAAACTATAAGGCCGGTCTTTGGGGTCATCGTCCTGAAGAGATGGGCCCAACTAGTTCTGAAGGTCAGAACTTTTCTTGCTCTCACTGTCTACTGCTAAGACTTTAAAATTAAGAAAGCTAGCATAGATTAGCATAGACAGGAATAACAGAAATCCTCCACCAGCCTGTGAAGCCTGGCCTCAGCTCAAAAGCTGAGAGAAACTCAAACCTCATTTAGGGAACCCCTATTCCCTCTTCCCTGATACCTCTCCAATCCAAACTTGTTAATAAAATTTATCTTTATTTGAATATCGCAGTCAGATAAGAGGACTAATATTTCAGGGGACATAGAGGGAGCTGAACCTCGGGACAACCATTCAACAATAAATGGTCGTTATTGAACCCCTGCTGAGCAACTAAGTCTGGGGGGAGCCTTGTCCCTCAGGAGGGTCTGTGCTTACCTACTCTGGGGTATCTTCCTCATCAATCCATAGAGAAGATATCCCCTCAGGCTGTCATAAGTGGCCCATTTCTCAGGAACCCCATTTTTCAAAAATAGCCTCTTGGCAGGGGGCATCTCTCTCCTTTTACCTCAAAGGCAGCCATATTCCCTTTCTCCCTTCAACTCCTCCATTCCCTGCTATAAAACCTTCAGTATCCTGTTTTTCAATCCCACCCATTTTCCCCAATAAATATTACACTATTATGTGAAATTTCAGTACTCAAAACCTTTACACCCTGAACCTACTTATAACATTCTTTTGCAAAGGCCACCCTGCCTTTAATAAATTCCATGTAAACCTTCACTTTATCTGATTATATACATGTATCTATTGAAACTGTTCTTTATTTTAGTACAATATGGTAGAGCATAGATGTGGTCACTGTTATTAGGAATATTAGAATTAGTAGAACTATTATACCTGGTGAGTTCTTAACTATCAGTGCCATGCTGAGGCAGATTCTATATAAATTTCATCAGGGTGATGATAAGAAGGACTTGTCTAGGGAGGAGTGAATAGGAACTAGGTATGAATGGAGCAGGTCCAAGCTCCTATTTGTAACATGATAGATTGGATAAGATAGAAAGAACGTGGACCAGACTTTTACGATTTTTAGCAATATATATGTGGACTATGACCAGGAGGACTTCACTGAAATCCACATCCTCAGGGGAAGGACCCTAAGAACAGTTGTTTCCATGGCTACAGCAGTAGCAGTTACAGTTACTGTGGTAGCTTTCACACCAGGGATCCTTGCTGATTCACAGCTGAGGATTGAAGGGTCAGAAACTAAGGGGTCCATGGGTGTTAGACCCTAAGGGCAGGTCATCAAAGCTTGCTGCAGATAGGTGAGGGAAATTGAAGGAAGAAGAAAATGTAGACTGGATACCTTCTCTGTCTTGGATGGCAGTAAGAGAGGAGAAATGAGGAGAAAATGAACATCGGGTACATGTGGTTGCTGAGGGACTGACCCCTGTCAGCTGTGATTGTTCCCAGGATAGTAGGGTCTCTGATTATTACCAAAGAAGGAGGTGGCCAATCTGCTTATAGTTGTAGGGGCAGAACTACCTGCTTTTGGTTCTGGTTGGAGAACCTAAGCATCTGAGATCAGTCACAGACTGGTGGTTGAGAAGGGAATGTAGAAAATAATTAGACCCTGGACTAGAAAAATTAGAATAACTAAATATGGCACAGAAAAGAAACACATTAAAAAAAATCCTGATAACTATGCTCCAACACCAGGAGAACTTGAGAACCCAGCAAAAAGCCAATAATTAAATCTATTGATCTGGCTGCTAAAATTTTAAAATTAAGTAAAAAAATAGTAGCCATAAGAAAAAGAATCCAACTGTTGATAGCTACTATGGGGGAAGAAAAGACCTTTGCTCAAACTCAGAGGAAAATGAAATAAAAACACCTACTTCCAAAACACCAAAGAAACACAATGAATGGCTAAAAATAACTTTTGGAAAAACTTATAAAGAAAAAAAAAACTAGAAAAATAAATGAACAATGCAAGAAGATGAAGAAGATTATGAAAGAAAGATCACCCAAATGGAAAAAAAGACCCAGAATCTCACAGAATAAAATAATCTATTAGGAATTAGATTTGGGCAAGGAGAAGCTAATGATCTCTTAAGGCAAAAATAGATAATAAAAAAAATCTAAAGAATGATAATAGGAAATAATAGAAGAAACTATAAAACATCTTATCACAATAAAAATTGACCTGGAAAATACATCAAAGAGAGACAATATAAAAATAGTTGGACTCATAAAAACCTAAGATTAGAAAATTAAAAAAGAACTTAGACACCATACTCTAAGAAATCATCAAGGAAAATCATGCAGAAAACCTCTAATCAGAGGGTAAAATGGAAATGGAAAGAATCTACCAATCTCCACCTCAAAGAGGCCCAAAGATAAAAATGAATATTCATCATTGCTTAGCTCTATTGTTCCCAGGTTAAAGAAAAATGTGCTTCATGCAATAAGAATAAGCAAACATATAAAAGTACTGTAGAGATACAGGCAGAATAAGACTTAGCAGCCACAATATTTAAAAATTTAAGGCTTAAAACAAACCATTTTATCAAGCAGAAGCACTGGGCTTACAACCAAGATGGCATAACCAGCAAAACTAAGCAAAACCCAAAACTGAGCAGAAAATTCAGTCAATAAGAAACATACAATGGTAATGATAACAACTAATCATAAATGATCAAAAAGGTTAAAAATGTTTGATTCTTGCATGGGAAAACGGTACCAAGGACCCCTGGGAATGGTATTATTACTTGGGTATTCTGAAGGCACATATAAAGGTGGTAAACATTAGGTTACAATGAATTCAATGCAATGAATTGGTAGTAGAGTAGATCAGGAGGAGGAGTATCTCATGTGGAGGAATAATGAATGGAGGAGATAATTGTAGAGTTAAAATAAAGGCCTGAAGCAAAATATACTCAGCTTCAATTGATACAAAGAAAACAAGGGTAGCAATCATGATCTCTGGAAAATTTAAATCTAAAATAGGCATAATCAAAAAAGAAAAACATGGAAACTATATTCTGTTAAAATGTACCATTGACAATGTGTTATTTGTTTCAAAATATATTCCAAATGTTAGAGTATCCAAAATTTTAAAGGAAAAAGTCAAATGAGTTACAGAAAGAAATAGATAAAACAATAATAATGGTGGACTTTAATATCCCCCTTTTTAAAACTAGATAGATCTAACCAAAAAATAAATAAAAAAGAAGCCAAGAAGAAGAATAGAATCTTAGATAATTTAAATATGATAGTTGTCTGTTGAGAATTGAATGTGAACAGAAAAGGGTATACCTTTTTCTCAGCAGTAGATGGTACCATAACAAAAATTAACTATTTACTAGGCCAAAAATATTATAGTTAAATGTTGAAAAGTAGAAATATTAAATGCAACTTTATCAGACCATAATGCACTAAAAGTTGCAAATAATAAAGGATTGTGGAAACAAAATGAAAAAACCTATTGGAGACTAAATAAACTGATCTTAAAGAATTAGTGGATTAAAGAACAAATTATTGGAAAAAATACTTAATTTCTTTAGAGTGATTATAATGGAACAACATACCAAAACCTATAGGATATAGCAAAAGCAGTAATTAGAGGGAAATTGATCTCTACCTGCTTCTATTAATAAAATATAGAAAGAAAAGATGAATAAATTGGGAATACAATTAAAAAAAGTAGAAAAAAGAACAAATTTAATATCCCCAATTAATAACTAAATTAGAAATCCTAAAAATTAAATGTGAGATAGTAAAGCTTAATGTAAGAAAACCATTGAATTAATAATAAAGCTTGGTATGGGTTTCATGAAAAAATTAAGAAAACTGAAAAATTTAATATAAAAATCTAATAAAAAATTGGAGAGAAGAAAACAAAATGATTTGTATTGGAGATGATAAGGATGAATGCCTATGAGGTTAAAATTAAAGCAACTTTTAGGAATTATTTTTCTGAAATATATGAAAACAAATTTATCAATGAAAGAGAAACAGAAGAATACTCATAAAAATATACTGCCTAGACTTATGTTGGTGAACCTATGGCATGTTTGCCAGAGTGGGCTGTTCCCCTTCCCTTCTCTACTTCCTGAGGACATTTTTCACGTCATCTACTAGGAACAGATCAATATCTTATACCATTCACTGATCAGATCAAAATGGATACATGATCTAAAAATAATGGGACATATCAAAAGTAAAATAGAAGAACAAGAAACATACTCCTTATCAGATTTAAGTATGGGAGAGAATTTTATGAGTCAATAATTGATGGAGAGCATTGTGAAATGTAAAATAGATAATTATGAGTACATTAAGTTGAAAAGTTTTTATACAAATAAAATAAATACTGCCAAGGTTAGAAGAAAAGTAGAAAATTGGGGGGGGGCATTGTAGAAAGATCCTCAGATAGAAGTCTCATATCTAAAATATATAATGAACTTTGTCAAATTTATAAGAATAAGAGCCATCCCCAAGTGATAAATAAGCAAAAAGTATGAATAGACAATTTTCAGATGAAGAAATCAAAGCCATATAAAGGTATATGACAAGTGCTCCAGATCACTACTGATTAGAGGAATGTAAACCAAAACAATTCTGAAATATCACCTTATACTCACTAGACTAGCTAAAATGAAAAAAGAGCAAAATGACAAATGTTGGAAGGGATGTGGAAAAAACAGAGACACCAATGGACTGCTGGTAGAGCTGTGAACTGATCAAAACATCTTGGAAAGCAATTTGGAAGTAAGCCTACAGAGTTATTAAACTGTATATACCCTTACATATTGCTGAGTTTCTTTCCCAAGTAGGTTAGGGCAACAAGAAAACAACCCATATTCTCTAAATTAATTATAGTACCTCTCTATATAGAGGCAAGAAATTAGAAACTGAGGGAATGCCCATCAATTGGGGAATGATTGAACAAATTCCAGTATGTGATTGCGATGAAAACTACAGTGCCATAAGAAATAATAAACAAACATTGTTTTAAAAAACTTGGAAAGACCTATATGAGACAGTGAGCAGTGAAATAAGTAGAGTCAGGAGAACATTATATGCAGCCACAGAACTAATACTATAAAAAAAAAATGAGAATATTACCCTGAGAAAAAGAACAGAAAGAAAAAACATGAAAACTTAATTTATATGAACATGTTGACCTTCCTGATGATATCCTATGTGATGCAGGAAGAGTAGGGAGGGGTTGCAACACTAGTGTACAGGATCTACGTAGATATGAAAAAAAGCAAGTTAAACATATAGGAGATATATGGTTTCATTTGTGTAGAATCTTCTTTTCCTTTATATATGGAAAACTTGTTTTATTTGGTTTTGTAAACACATGGAAAAGAAGAGGAGGAAGAATCAGAAGAGAGATCAGGAGGGGAAGGGAGAGGAGAAAAAGGATATTATTCCAACCCCACCAAAATTTTATATGAAAAAAAAGTTTCTATGAAAAAACATTCAATTGTTTTCTGTGTAAGCTACCAAAAACCCAAAACAAAACAAATAAAAACAGCAGAAAGGCAATTGGCCCTTGCCCATGAGAAGCTTATAGTCTAAAGAAAGAGATAAGAGAAACACAAACACATATGAACATGTGTGAAATGACAGAAACATATAAATATAGGCATAACAAACTCATGTCTGCATAATTACTTAGAGTTATTTAAGTGACCACAGTCTACTGGGGTAACTTCTATAACAGATTTTTCATTTTTCAATATCACTTTCATGTGCATTTACTTTGAATTAAAATGGCCTTTATGTATTTTGGTGCAGTAACATAGAGTTTCATTTACACCTGGCATTTTGACAGCAGGGAAAGAATCCTTAATTTAAATTAGCACATTTTATGGCAGCCAGAAAAAGGAAAGACAAGGAATTTTTTTGTCTAAATCATCATGTGAACTTATATGAAAAGTCTCTATAAAGAACAAACTGCTTTCTATTTTTATAGAAATTTATCTGTAATGGAATGAGTTTTCTTATTTCTTCTTGAAGCTTAATACAATCTAAAAAGTCTTATTTTAAGGAACAAAAGTGAACTTTTAAAACTTTTTTAAAAGCAACATATCAGAAATATTTCTTAATTTTGTTGAAAACAATGGGCCATTAACATGTCTGAAATGGATTCCTTGCCTGCTTATGTTAGTTAATTGAAGGTTTTCACTAAGTAAAGGCATTGGAATTTTTTGAATTGACAATAATTTATTAAATAATTAAAAAGTTGGAGTATAATCAAATGAGTATTCAAGAAGAATCTCACTACATATATGTGATATAGATTATATACACATTGATACCTATGTTTGTATTTGTTCATATATTTATATCTATTTACATATATTTTCATATTTAACTCTACTTTTGTTTACACTCTATTATTCTTAGCTGTGTCTGCTACATTGATATTACAGACGAGACTGTGTCTTACAGCTACATTTGGTTTAAAAGTGACCTCAGATGCCATCCTGTCCAATTCCTTCATTGTACAGATTAAAAAAACCCAAACAAACAAAAACAGACCAGGGTGAAGAAAGTTTACAAGTGACTGGCTCAAAATTACAAAGGTGGTAGGAATAAAAGGCATGATAGGAATCCAGGTTCACTAAATATAAAGCCAGTGTTCTTTCCTGTAACATAGGCATACTATCTTTCTCTTTAGAACATTAGCTCCTTTAGAAAAAGTCTTGTATTTGTCTTCCAAGCCCCTAAAATGAGTATGTGGCATATTTTTATACTTAATGTATCCTTATGGATCATTTGATGGTTCTGTTTCTATCTTTTCTGACTATAGCTATCTAAATGTCCCTAAATTTGAATCTATCTAGCCATAGCTGTTAATTCTCCTGGTATGAAGCCATTGCCTAGCCCTTTTCAGGGCTGTTTATCTACCTTTAGAATCTCTCTTTCAACTGACTCTCATCTGTGGCTTCAGGAGGCTTGATAAGTGGAACAATCACTCAGGTAAAACCAGTCATACCCTGTAAAGCTGTCTCAGCAGTGGGACTAATGGTTTGAAAGTAACCAACTTAAATTTATCGGTATTAGGGAAATTTTTGTCCCCAGCATATAAAGACTTCTTCTGGTAGAATGAATGGATCAGAACAATTTGTTCCAATGGCCATAAAGGAGGCTGAAGCAGGTTCTATGGAGTGCCTCGAGCTTTGTCATACACTGAAGACTCCAAGGTCATCCACTGCATTCTCAATCGTACATATGTGTATGTGTGTACATATCTATATACATACTTGAAATATAAATGTATATGTACATATATACATGTGTGTATATGTACTTACAAATAATATCTCATCTAATAATATACCTAGTGATCACAGAGGGTACTATTAAATTTATTATTATTATTATTAATATACCATATATAACCTACCATATAGTAAGGTGAAAATGACACCTAGATGTATTTCTTGGGTTACAGCAAGAAGTATTCCTAGGATTAATCATTGTTTTTAATAAGAAAAATTTATTCTAGCCTAGCTTAGAATCATAAAAAAATATTAATTGTCTTGTGGCCTTTGGATTAAACTTAATTCTTGTGTTTCCCCATTATTATCACCCTTTTAATTGGTTTCCTTTCCCCCTAATTTCTAATGAATATTGGCAGGTAAAAGACCCACTCATTAATTAGCTCAGCCTCTGTTCATTCATTCTCTGCATGAGATTCAATTCAATGAACATAAAAGGAAATTAATAAAATCATAACCTAAAAATGAGTTTATCATTATTGCTATCATTGGAATTTATATTCCTACAAGTAGTCTGAATTAGGAAAGAAGATTGTGACACTATGGACCAAAAGAAATACCAAAGATTCAATATAATTTAGTAGAAAAATGAATAGGTATAGAGTCAGTGTACGGGAATTCAAATCCTGATTCTATCACTTATAATCTGTGTGATCTTGGGTAATTCACTTAATATCTTTGGACCTCTGTTTCCTAATCTGTAAAATAAGAGTTATTTGCCTACATGGTTTCTTAGGTCCATATAAATTCTAAATAATGCATCTAGTCATTGAAAAGACAAAAAAAAAGATCAAAAGGAAACTTCTAACTCAAATAGCTTCTTAAAAAATCACATTGTATTAACTAACATCTCTTTTATGACCAACCAATTTCTGAAGCAGGTGTTCCATTCACCTTTTCTCATTAGAGGGTCAATGAGGTTTACTTCCAGGATATGCGCCCAATTGAGAAGGTCACTAGGGAAATCAGTAATGATGGTGACCTTTTATACCTGGAGTTGACACTTTCTCCTGGAAACCATCCATACCCATCCCTGAGAAAACATAAACTTTGAACCTCAGAGACTGTCAGAAACCACAATTCTCCAATTGACCTCTGATCCTGAACAAAATCTGTGGCAGACAGAATTAAAAAGTGGTTTATTATGCTTACTTCTCAACCCTACCTGACACTTTCCCATTTTTTCTCCTCAAAATTACAGTTGAATTTCTGAAACCTTATGATACAAATCCCTTTGGTTTTAACAGGGCAGCATTTCTTAGGCCCAATCTGTAATTAATAATACAGATTTAGAAAATACTTTAGAGGTAATAACACTACCAAATGATAACCTTTCTTTTCAAACTTCCCATAGCACAATATGCCACAGTATCACATGATTTAGAATTGGAAGTGACTTGATCATTTATTCATTTGTTTTATTTAACAGATGAGGAAACTGAGGATAAATGAGATTAGGCTAATTGCCCAATGTCACAAATACAGTTGAAGTTTGTTTTCTAATGCATACATTTTACATAATTTTGTATTAATACTAGACCATAAGCTCTGTAAGGACAAGAGATATGTTTAAAATATATTTCTTCTCTTGTCAAACCTATGCTGTGCATAACAGGCACTTGATAAATGTTTCTTGATTTAAATTGAATAATAGATGGCCAATAAGTAGTTATTGATTTGATTTGGAGAGTTGAAAAATATAAGTCATGAAGAATGAGAAAGTGAAGGAGAGAGAGGAATGGCAAAAACACAAAAAGTGGGTAACATAAAGGTTAAATATTATGGAGACAACTGTAATACCATCGTTATTTCTCTCAGGACTTTAGTAATTTCTTCAATATGACACACATGAAGTGAAAATGAGACATACTGGCAACTATGAGATATAAATATACTGGTTTGGTAGTCAGAAAAACTGATTTTATGACTAATCACATAAAGTCAAAATCAAGAGAACATCAGAAATATTCTTTATGATATTCAATGACAAATGGTTATATGGACTCTATTTAAGGCAGCTGAGTGAAGCAGCATGAACTAGTAAATTGAGAAGTGGCCTCAGAGTCAGAATGATGTAAGCTCACAACCCATCATTGAACTCTATAGTCTTTTTTACTTTGGTTAATCCACCTAACCTAATAGTACCCCCAAATAACTTTCTAAGACTTTAAGTAGTAGAAGAAATAACAGTTTGTCTTGGGAATAGTAATTCCTCATATTAACTACTTCAGATTTGGGTTAAAAAAAGTTACATGAGATTTTGGGCTTCCTCATCACTCTTGTAATCTCATTTTGAATTTTTAATCCACCAGAAATTTGAACCTTTTACCTGAATTGTTGCTGAGACATAACTCCTCATCCTTCTTGTGCAAGTAATTTTTTGAAGGTAGGAGGATACTACATGTATCTATATTAAAATTTATCTTATTATATTTGTTCTGTTTAAGCTTTTTTGAATGCTGGTTCTTTTTCACAATGAAATTTAAGGTTTGGCCAATGAAAATCATTATTTTATTTATTTTCAAAGCTCTCTTGACTCTGATGGGGAAAGTTACAGACACCTAACAAAGTAGTCATGTAACACTATTACAAAAATTTACACAAAATGTAATGAAGGTTATGACTGTGGGATAGGATGAATGATCTAATTTGAAAATAGAATTGACTAACTTTGACCATATATATATATATATATATATATATATATATATATATATATATATATATATAGTGATTAGGAAGAGGGAAAAGTTACAGATCATGGATTAAACTAAGCTTATAAAAATGGAATGCTGGAAAAATAGTGGGATGGATGATGGATGGATGGATAGAGATATGGAAGGTTATAAAAGAGAATAGGGTGTTTTGACGTTTTTTTGGGGATGGAGGATCTTTGAGGGAAATGACACATTTATCTTGGACAAGATAAATCTTAAGTCTGAGGTTTTGATAGGATCTTCAGTTGGAGTCACCTAGTATGTACTTGGAAATACAAAACTAGAGTTAATTTTGGTAGCTCTAGTAAAGAAAAGTCCAGAGCTAGAAAATGTTTAGGAATTATCTGAAAGTAAAAAATGGAAGGCATGGAAGGGGATAAGCTTGTTAAGAATTTGTATAGTTCATTGAGGTGTGCATGGTACTTTCCTTGCAACAAAAATAAAGTTCCATGATATGACTTATAAGGTAAGGAAGAGAGATGTTTGACAGCTCAACCAGAGAAGCATGGGGGAAGGGAGGAGAATGCTGTGAGTTCTGAGAGCTGCCTGGAACTTTGAAGCCAACTGGAAGGAGGAGTGACTTCAGCCTGGGAAGTGAAGAAGGAAGGTGGTTTTTCTGATAGTGGAGCCTAGAGTCCATCCAGTTGAGACCTGTCTTCCTTCTGGGACCCCAAAATACCTCCACTGAGACTCTTCAACAGCAACTACATCACTTCTCAGAAGGATTTGGTTTGGACTCTTTCTGACTAGAGCCAATCAGATCCTCCCCTTGGGATCTCTCTCTCTCTTCCTTACTTTGCTCCTTGAACTGTACCACAAGATTTAGTTAACTTTAAGAATAAGATTAAGAAGCAGTTGGCAAAAGGAGAGGCCAGAGCACAAAAAGCCTCTGGCCTCCAGACTTTGAAAAGCCAATCCGCAAGGGGGGGCAACTTTTAGGACTCCCCTTCACCCATATTCCTTTTCTCCCTCATACCTTTGCTATCACCTGTCCCAAATAACCTCAATAAATCCTTTCAGAATATTTAGACTTTGGGTTTGGATTTGTCTTAGGGATCAAGCAAAGGGAATTAGGTTCTCACAAGAAGGGGGTTGATTCCAACCCTTGTGACTCAGTATCTCTGGCAAAGGAAGCTATCACTTTTTCCTTGGCAGTTGATCATATCTAAACCCTTGGGGGCTGTCAGTTGATGCCCCCTTGGGAGGTGAAAATTACAAGGGATCATCTTGTCTCACAGGGACAGTTCTGACCCCAAGGGCCTTCTCTAAGGGAGACACAGTTCCACCTCATTGAATCAAACCCCTCTCCAGTCCCCTGTCCTCCATTTCTCAAATAATGTCCCTGTGAAAGCATATCCTTTCCAAGGAGACAGTATTTTGGCTTGCCTCTCCCCATAAATAACAGAGGAGGAAACTAATTCCTTCAGTCTCCTTCCCCTGCCCCTCTTCCCTTCTTTCCTTTCATCTCCTCCATTACAGACCCCACACAGTTGGGGTGGAGAGAAGTTAGTTTACATATATTTTCAACTTGCAATGTGACCCACAGGACTCCCAAGTATGGCCTGAGCCAGATTAAAATTTAATTAATAAATATTTAACAAAATAAATAAAAATGCAGAACAAAGTTAATATTAATACTGTTTGCTAAGTGCAGTCTGAAGGAATATTTGTGTATAGTTTCATTGGCTCCCATTTCTATTTGAATTTGGCACTGGTGGAACAAATGAGGGAAAAAACAAACAAACAAACAAATGAACTCAGTAGTGGCTGAATAGCCAGATTCTAGGAGCAGTGATTTTGAGTCAATTTATCTTCCTTAAAAGAACTTTATCCTGGGGGATTTCTTAAAAAAACAAAAACAAACAAACAAAAAAAACTCTTTTTGGTCTCCTTTTGAACAACATGTCATTATCAATGACCTAGATGAAGAGAGAGATGGAACATTTCTCAGATTCATAGATAGTATTAAGAGTTCTAGCTACTACAGTGTCACAGTCAGAGGCCAAAACATATTCAACAGGTTAGAACAATGGAGAAAATATAACAAAATCAAATGAAAGATAACTCTAACACTGCAGTGAAAAACATTTAAAAAGCTAAAATTTAGTTAGCCTACATTGATAAAGAGATAGTGTCTAAATTAAAGGGTGAAAGAGGGCAGTAAAACACCCTAAAAGATGATATATAACGATTGACTATGGTTTTGCTTAACCTAGTCTGGAAAGGTGTTTCCTCTAGGGCTAGAAAGCAAAAATGGCTTCTCTCTCTGACTCAGGCCAGTATGTAATCAAATCTGACTGAGATATCTTCAGGTAACAAGGTTTATCCAATATTGTAAACAAGAAAAGGGTTAGGAAAATGGGTTGAGGCATATTCCCTAACAACTAATTTTTTCCCCACATCTGACCCTTTTCAGGGTATTTTTGACCCTCAGCTGAGCTGAGGCTACCCTGTCTACTCTATCTGATCTTTAAGTTCCCTTGCTATCTGATCTAATTTCTAGGCTAAACCCACAAAAGAAGTAGCCACTAGATTAGAATCAGAGTAGAGGAGAAGTCAGATGCACGGTGTGGCCAAATCTACCCTGTTCAGTTCAGTTCTGGCCAAACCTTTCTTGGTTTTTCAATTTCTTCAGAGTTAGTAGCAGTGTTACAGGTTTGAGCAATATCAGGATTTTGCTAGTTTCTTCACTGGAACAAGCTGGAAGTCCCCAGGAGCTCAGAGTTGGGTCCTGGAGATGCTCTCAATACCAGTCAGGCTCTAACTCCCAACTGGCAGTTAAGCTCCCAAGATTCTAACCCCCAGATTCCAAGGGGATACTCTTGCTTCCAGAATTCCATTCACTTCTGCATGCTTACTCTATCACCTTATTTTCTTTCCTAAAATCTCTCCTAACAAGGGTTATAATCTGCTCTCTTGTTTAGTTTCAGGCACCTTATTATAAAAAGGACATTAGTAAAATGTAATTGAATCAAAGGAAGGTGACCAGGATATTAAGATGACTATGGGAGAGAGGGCAGCTAGATGACTCAGTGAATTTAGAGCCAAACCTAAAGATGGGAGATCCTGGGTTTTAATCTAGCTTCAGACACTTCCTAGTTGGTATAACTTCCTAGCAAGTCACTTAATCCCCATGCCTAACTCTTACTGATCTTCCTTGGAACCTTTGCACAGTATTGATTCTAAGACGGAAGGTAAGACTTAGAAAAAAAAAGATGACTCAGTGAACATGCTGTGCCAGGATCAATTGATAGAACTAGATGTGTTTAATCTGAAGAAGAGAAAACTGAAGGGAGTTTGATAGCTCTTTTTAACTATTTGAAGGAATTTTAGGTAGCAGAGGGATTATACTTGTTCTTTTTTACTGGGGGTAGGGGATGACTAGGATCAAGGAACTAAAGATGAAGACTGACAGATTTCAATTTCTTTCTCTTATGGTTACCTCCTACAAATTACATTTGTTGAAAATTTGAATGGACTACCTTATGTGGTTGTAGTTTTTACATCATTCAAATTAATAAACATTTATTTAATTACTACTAAGTTCAAGTTCTTCACTTCTCTCCTATTAGGAGAGCATTTGTCAGAATTAAGATACGGAAGTTTAGAGATAAGGTTTGAACTGAAGTCTTTTGACTAAAAATCCGGTTGTTGGGTTTTGTTTTGTTTTTTTCTACTATGGACATCAATCCTTACCTAAAGTTCATTCTAACATTGGCCTGTGTAGTAGCCGTACACTGGTGAGAATAAGGAAGGGAAGAAACATTTCTATAGAACCGACTATGTGCCTGGCACTCTACTAAACAATTTGCTAATATTTCATTTGATTCTCACAACAATCCTGCTGGGAAGATGTTACTATCATGCCCATTCTACAATTGAAAATGAAAAAAATAAACATAGATTGTGCTTTGTCCATAGTTATGCAACTAATAAGTGTCTGGGGCTGGATTTTAACTCATATTTTCCTCAATAATGCCCAGGATCCAGTATCCATCTGAGAACGAGAAATTCAAGAACTTCTGGGGAAGATAAATTTGATACACCAGTACTTCAGTTTATGGTGGTGAAAGGCAAATATGACCATTGTTTGGCAAGTACTATGAGTTCCAAAGACAAGCTTAGGAAAACATAAGAAAAACTCCAATTTACTGGTGAAGGGTAGAGGTCATTAGAACTGTCAGAGAGACCCTAAGAGAAACAGGGTTTAGATCAAATACATGAATATTGCAGCAAAGGAGGTAAAGGAACTCTGGGACCCAAGAAATAAATTATGAAATCCTTCAATGAGGTCGTTAACTTCATCTGTAAGTCAAGGACTTCACCAAATGGTGTTGTGAGCTTTTGGAATTTCTGAACTGAGATTATGGAAAAGAATGTGAATAAACATGATGAAATCTACTTATATATCTATTCCCTTGACAACTGGTACAATGAGGTGAATGTTGTTTCTGTCAATATGCTTTGAAATAAGTTTGTTGTTTCTTCAAATACATGTTGGTATCATGAATTGTTTGCAAGGGAAATGAATGTCCTCTTAGGGTAGAGCTAGACACCCAAAATTATAGATGTTTTGGATATTACTTTTAGGTGCATGGCAAATACCAGCAATACCAATTGTTATTAGAGAGGTTTTTTTAAACTAATCTTGAAATGTCCCACAAAGAGAAGATGTTTCAGGATATTATGATTATTGATAAGTAAATGTGTGTGTGTGTGTGTGTGTGTGTGTGTGTGTGTGTGTGTGTGTGTGTGTGTGTGAGAGAGAGAGAGAGAGAGAGAGAGAGAGAGAGAGAGAGAGAGAGATCATATGATCACCTGGCCAAGCCTCATTAAAAACCACTTCCTCACTTCCCTGACTGCATAGACTGGGTGTTGTATGCAGTACATGTGATTTTCTAACCAAAAGAACATCTACTTTAATTTCTCCTGGTTCATTTCCTCCTTAATATCTTTCTGGGTTCACAAACAGTTGGGGGCATAGATACTTTAGAGTCAAAAAAAGAAATCATAGAAACCTTTTCATTCAGTTTATCACAATCTCAGCATAATTCGAGGGAAATTCTCTTTCCTTTTAGATTGTCTTCTCTTCTCTCAACATCATCTAGACATTCATAATATTGGGAAAAAATCAAAGTCAGTGGTCATTTCTTTAACAGTAACTTCAAGCAACATAGAAATACAAATAAGCATTTAAAGGAATTCTTTCACTTTTAGGTAATGATGGTAGCAGCTGGATGGATTAAATCTCTTTCTTCTCACTGACCACTCCACCTACCAGTCAGGAGAAAAAATGGACACTAAAATGGTAAAATGAGTAAAGGGAATCAGGGCTTTCCTAAGACAGCACTTCAGGAAAGAGGGGAAGCAAAGATTATGGAATAGCTTCTGGTCTTCTCAATCTCTATTATAATTTCTGGTTCCCAGTTAATTCTCCACTGTAGTCTGTCCTTGCACTTATCACCCAACCATTTTTCCTATCCTGTCTCTCTTTGGTGTCACAAAGGCTTCACCAAGCATTTTCGTTTTCCACAAATTCCGTAATAAGGTCAGGACTTAGTTCCCTCATTTCTGGTTGGCATATAGCCTTCCTTTTCTGATTCTCTGAGTAACTCTTATCCTTCTCAGTCACATGACTTCTTAGTCAAAAAAAGTTCTCCCAAGCTAAAAAAAACAGTAGACACTTGAGGGACTTTGGATGAGTGCCATATGCTAATGTTTCCATTCAAAAAAGTCTCTATGCAATGGCCATGAAGGATGGGTTACAGTATTAAAGAGGGGGAGACGGTCAATCCTGTCAGCATGAGGAATTCATTTAATATTTGTAGCTCTCAGTTTTCAAATCCATAGAATAATATTTCTTGTCTTATCTATCTCACAAGCATGTTGTTTAGATAAATTCAATTCAAGCTATCTCAATGAAGTTACTATATGCAAAGCACTGTGCTAGCCATTAGAGATTTAAAGAACAAAACAAAACAAGCCACAGGAATTTGCTGCCTATGAGGAAAGAAACATGCAAAAAAGCTAGAAAAATATCAAATATCCCGAGTGATATTGTTGAAATTATCATTTGAAATAGAAGTAAATGAAAGGACTGGAAATTCAAATGCATCACACATCAAGTGAATCCTGAAAATGATCGAACTACATAGTAAATTTTGCTGACTCATTGAGGAACCAGAGTTTTAAGTACCCAGAGGGCAAATTCAAGCTGTCTGTGAGCTCCTGCATTACCAGAAAAAGCTGGGGGGGGGGGGTTTGCTTGCTTTCTGTGACTGGACAGAGGGGCTAGACATGCAAAAAAATGTTCTCTGGCTCTGGGAAGACAGGGAATGAAGCAGCTCCCAGTGTGCCAGCTCTGTGCAGGTCCCATGTCTTCGCCAATGTTGGGAGTGTTTTTCTTTAGAGTATGATGAGAAAATAGAAGATGTACTAACTTGATATATAAAGCAAAGCCTCTAGATCACTGGGTGGGATCATTTGTGGAAGAGTTTTAAAACATGGATGAAAGATGTGAAGAACGAGAAAGTATGGTTGAGTTATACTGTATATCATTAGTGGGAATACCCTCATCAATTAAAACTTTACAGATATTGAAGTATGGAATGAGTTATGTAATAGACAATATTGGAGGATATATTAGATGGGTACTTGACAACTAATGGATCAGGTAGTTATCTTCTTTGCCTATCCTCCTCCCTTTTATACCTCCCTTCCTTCCTCTTCCAATCTCCCTTTGTCCCCTCTTCTTCCCTTCAGTTTCCCCTTCCCCCTTCTTCTTCAGCCTCCTTCTAAGTCACTCAGAGTGAGCTATGATGTTTCAGAGGAAATACTCTTTTCTCTTCTTTATCTCAAGCAAGGGTTTATTGGGGAAAATAGGAAAAATGGAAGATGTAGGTAAGAGAGTTGGAGGTTTCCCTATTATCTACAATGAGTCTTAGGTTGGAGGATATTGAGAAAAATGGCAATTCAGTCACTACCATGAAACAGAGCTAGTCAGAGAGAGATAAATGGACTATTGTTCTTATTCTTCTTCTACCTTCAATCAGCCAGGCCACCTCTAACACCAGAGATAAACTCAGCTTCTTCCTTGATGGTCACCACCATCAGCCAAAAGCCCAGAAAAACAGTCAGCAGTTGTCTCTTGCCTTCAACTGTTTCCAGGTCACATTACAAATGTAATCTTCTTTTGATTGACAGCTGATCAATCTCCAGCTTCTTGTCTTGCTTCTTGTCCTTTTGCATGCCTTATAATTTCTCTCCTCCACAGTTATCAGCTGAAGTGTAAAAATATCCCCACTTATAAAAAGATGTGTACACAATACATAGGCATACACAAACATACACCATATGTGTGTATGTATAGCCACCTGGAAGTTTTTGCTTGTCATTCTCATCCTACAGGGTTTCATTAACTTGAGAGAGAACCCCAACTCTAAACTCTGAGTGGTCATGAGGACTCTAAACTTTGACTTCATTCTGAAAGACTAGGCAGGATTCCCTATTCCCAGGGGTTGACCTTCCAACAACCTCTTATAGGAAAGATGTTTCCCTTTTTTTGTTATGGAGTAAGAATACTATATTGAATTAAAGACCCTTGTGCTCTATAAAAATAAAATAAATTAATATACATGTATAATATAGTATAAATCTAAATTAAATGTAAAGATGAAAATATCAACATTTATTGGCCAATCTGTGTATGTTTATATAAGTATTTCACCAATAAAATGTAATTTCTCCATGTGGCAAAATACAGGGATGAAATTTTAACTTATGGATCTGGAAACAGTGCTACTATTAGTGTTTCTGATAATACTGACACTGATATCAGTATTAATATCTATCATTTATACCATTTATATAGCATTTTAAGTATTTCAATGTGCTCTATTTCATTGATTCCTCACAAAAAAAATTGTGAAATAGCCACTAAAGTGGGAGTTGGATTAATGACCTTCAAGTTTCCTTCCAACACTAAATAGGTCCTCTTCTCTTCTCTGGAAGATGGAAAAAAAATTTCAGAGATGTTCAATAACTAGCTTCCTCTCACACAGCTACAAAGTACCAAAGGAAGAATGCAAATTCTTGTCTTCCAAACCCCAGGTCCAGCATTCTATTCCCTATGCTTCCATGTTTCTTCTTCCTTTACAAAATAATAGTTGCTCAGTGAAATCTGTCTTTGCTTCTTTTACTGTTTTGGCCATTTCAGCTGAGTGAAATCTATTGTAAAAGAAAAGAAGGCGGTGATTAACATGCAAATCAAAGCAGCAGGGGAGAAACAAGCATCTTGATTGGTTTATTCTTAGGAGAATTATTTAATATTTATAGAACATCCCCATCTGTTAAAGGTTATATGTGAAAATAGACATAAACATGATCTTTGTCCTTGAGAACTTTACTTGATTAACAGCAGTGAACACAAATTCTAAGTCCTCCTATTTTTCTTTATTTGATCACTAAACAAACCCGTTGTCTTTCTCATTCCTTCTGTTGATTAAAGGTCATAGAATTTTAAAGCAATAAGGAGAAGGGGGAGGGAAAGATAAACAGATGAAGCAAGCAATGAAGAGGCAGAAAGAAACACAGGGGAGCAAAAGGAGAGAGAAAGAGAGAGAGAGAGAGAGAGAGAGAGAGAGAGAGAGAGAGAGAGAGAGAGAGAGAGAGAGAGAGAGAGAGAGATGACAGAGAAACACCTTGAGGAAGAGACTTGATCAACCTGCTTATTTTAAAGAGAAGATCAAGGTCCACATGGGTGAAGTTACTTCATAGAGCTGAGATTATATTTTTGTCTAATATTTTGTTCAAATATTTTCCTATGATTTTTTGAGAGATCTTGGGATTGTCTACTCGTTTCTAGTCTCCATTGTTTATCCTATCTGAAATTAGTGGGCAGTTAGAAAAGTGGGAAGAGAGAGGTGACTGGCTTTCTTTGTCAGGGAGAGAGATGAGAGAGAATTGGAAAGGAGTTGTCTTTCCTTTGGGGAGGGGTACAGTTTTTATTTCTTTCCTTTACTTTTTTTTTCCTGAAGTAAGCATGAAATGGGGAGAAAGAGTGATTCTCAGATATAAAAACAGGACAGATAAGATTCAAGGCAGTGAATGGCCTAAAGTTATGTGGGCTGCCTTGTCATTCAGAATCACTCAGGAAAGAAGTCAAAGGAAACAAAGTAATAATCCTATATTTAGAATGTTTCCTAAGATTACTAAATCAGCCATTTGACCTAAAATTCATCTACTTCCCTTATTGTAGGAGAACATAGATATATCTCACTTCCAATTTGAGAAAAATTTTGTTGGGAACATACAGTCCTATATCTGATACATCCTGTCTGTACCCTGTGATTCCTTCTTACCTTGTTTTTTTTTTCCTCTCATTTTAGCAAGGGTTCTTAAATTTTATGTGTTATGGACACCTTGGGAAAACTGGGGAAGTTGGTTGATTACTCAGAGTACTTTTTACATATATGCAAGATTATGGTTACTGAAATACACTTTTCAATTAAAAAAAATCATGGACTATAAGTTAACCTCTGCATAGAGACAAGTGCTAGTCTTCATTGTTGTTGTATGTAACTGGTCACTTGGATTTCAATTGGAAGGCTTCCTATTCAGTCTTAATGATGGTTAATAAGGGAATTTTGCTTTCAGGTAAGAATGTCAAAGAGAACTAAAAGATTGACTTCTGTCTAAACTGAGGGTTCTAGTAATTAATCACCCAGGCACCTGGGAATTATGTTAATCAGCATGAATAATACAGAATCCAAACTTGGCTTTCATATTAAAATTCAAGAAGCATTAATTAAGGCCCTACTGTGCACTAAGCACTATTGGATACTAAGCATATATCTCTGTCCTAATGGACTTTAGAGATTTCTAACCTCTAAACTTTATCTCACATTGTCATTGATAATCCAGTCCAAAAGGAATTCTGATGTGTTCTTGAACAGAAAGGTAGTATGAAGGAACCGGATTTACTTGCAGCATATTAAACTATCAATGATTTGCAAGCTGAATGGGAAGAGGGAGAGACTAGAGTTAAGGGAATCAACTAGGAAATTGAGGAGTGGAGGGCATCATCTAGGTGGTGGTGACAAATTTCCTTTTACTTTAGGTCAAAAGTTCAGGGTTAGCAACCCATGTTTCTTACATAAATTCTTATTCTCTTACCTGTACTTTCTGATCTTTGGACTAAAGACAGCATACAAAAATCAGTCATTATTGCTATAATTTAAAATGTATTCCTTATAAATAATGAATCTCTATTATTTATTCATCATTAAATTAGAAATTCATATTAAAGTTAAGTGTGCTTACTGAAAAGGGATTGTTATTCTAGCGCCAACTAAAGAAATTCAGAAGTACATTAAAAATATTCCCAGTATATGATTGAGTGATTGATTTAATATTCAGAAAATGGACACTTTTTGTTAGATGCCTACAAAGATTACATTCTAGTAGAACAAAAGGAGTGGTAGATTACTTTCTTTTTTATGAAATACTTCCCCACCTCCCAACCCCCATTGGATACTTTCTTTTATTATGTTGCTGCAATCAGTATATTAGGCCAATTGATCTGTGGAATAGAAAGGTAGTAGCTGTTTTCAGTAACTTTGAGGAGGATGCCAACTCCTATCCCAACCTCAACCCCCTCCAACTCTGAGGCTCCCTGTAATCAACCAATAAAAACAGTGGTATGGCAGGCTTTGGGGCAGCAGTTTCTACAGTGGCCTTTGTACTATTTTAGTGACTATTGATAAGAAGGGAACTGAATGAGTAAGATAAGACTCTGGGTGACAGGATAGTATAGTTCTGGAGCATATGATTACCTCCATATTTCCCTAAATGTCTCTGCTTCTCTTCCTTTATGTTGTGTCTAATCCTGGAAACAATCTTAAAGAATTGTTTATTTCTTAATAATACCTTTTCTTTTCTTTTCTTAATTTCTTAATTTCTTAAATTTCTTAAATACCATAGAGGTAGGTAAGGATGTTGCCATAAGATTATTAGATACATATTTGCATTCTGGATTACATTTTGTGAGTGTACTCTTAGGTGTGCCTGTATCATGTTGAAGAGCCCTGGCAGACAGAGATCACAGGACCCAAAAAGTATTGATAACTACATGGAATGCCAATGAACAGAGAAAAGTGAGGTGAAAGTTTTTGTTTATGTGAACGAATTTCTTACATGGTCATGAGATTTATACTTTTCTTCCTATCTCCCCAACATCTCACTCTGGGATATTAAGAGATTCCCTGAAAAAAAGAGATAAAAAGGGTTCTGTCTTTGATTAGGATCTTCCAGTCACAGTGAGTATAAAGGGAGGAGTCCTATATAGCTACAATTAGCTAAAAAAAAAGGAAAATCATAAAATCAGAGATATCAAAGGGATTTCAAGATACCTTTGTACATATCTCCTCTTCAGGCAGAGTTGTACACTCATCATTATGGAAAAACTTTTTGTCCAATTATTTCTTTATTTTTAATACTAATGTATTTTTTATAATGAATCAATAATGTTTAGTTTTAATGTGTTCCGTTTTTTCCCATTAAGAAGAAAAATAAAACCGTCTAATATAGATAATTCAAATTTAGTAAATCTTACATTTAATTCTTTTAGATTTCCATTGATTAAATGAAAGGACTTTTAAAAAACCTCATTAATATTAAACCGACATTAACCATTTTATGTTACTTTAGCCTTAATACCATTTAATATACTCTTACTTAACATTCTTTTGCTATTACATTCTTTTTGTTCTGTTTCTATTTAATCAATTCATAAGTGCCTTCCCATATTTCTCTGAATAATGGTTTCTTATGGAACAATAATATCCCATTTATTCACATAGCACATTTTTTCAGTTATTCCCCAATCCTTAGATACATATTTTTTGGTATAAATATATTTTGTTTTGTATTTTACAATCATTGACCTTTTGGGGGGTATAACAGTAATGTTATTTCTGAGGCAAAAGATAAAAAAATGACCAACTTATCATGAAATTCCAATTGTTTATATGAACCACTTTAGAGTTCTATGAGACAAAGGTTTTTTGTTCATTTGTTTTGTATTTGTAACCCTTATCTTCCATTTTGGAATTAACACTGGGTATTGTTACCAAGGCAGAAGAACAGTAAGGGCTAAGAATTGGGGTCTCATAGCTAGGAAGTGTCTGAGGTCACAATCAAACCAAGAACCTGCTGATTCTAGGCCTGACTCTCAATCCATTGAGTCACCTAGCTACTGACTCTACTGGATAAAGATTTGACAGTATTTTTTTTTCCTTTCCAAGCCTTTCCAATTCACTATTATATATTCTATAATCTTTGCCAATCTGATAGGTATGGGGTGCTATCTCAGTGTCATTTTAATGAACTTTCTAAGGCTCATTAATCCAGTCAGAAGTTTTTTCAAGAAATTCTAAAATAAAAGTAAAAATAAGTTAACTGAAATGTGATTTAAGTAAACCCCAGCTCCCGTATAAAACACTCAAAATATCATAAGCAAGTCATCTATTACGTTAGACACTCTCTATTTCATTCTGTAAAAAATATAGGAGATGAAAAGTACTCATGAAAACAGGTACAGAAAAAACAATAAAGCACTCAGCTCATATTGTTCTTCTGAAAATAATTGAGCTCAGAGTTGAGTTACTATTCTATCCATCCTTTCTCATCTTTGAGAGTTCCTCTTTCCCATAGGGTCTAAATAGTCTCTTCTACACTAGTAGTTCCAGGTTGTGATTCAGAGTTTCTCAGTAAGATAAACATACTTTGGAGACAGATGAAAAGCAATCTCCATTCCATTTTTGAGAAGAGACATTACTGGACATCTCACTCAAATATTAAATTTTATACATGAAGAAGGTTTTAAAAAGGTTAATTGGCTTGCTCAAGATATCAGTGTCATAAATGAAATCTGATGTACCATGGAAATAATTTACCATATTTCCTAGTAGAAAGTGGCAAAGGAATTACATGGACAATATTTCCCTCTGTAAGTCATATGTTGATTCAGAAAATCTCTCTTAAAAAGTCTACCTTTTTTTTTTTAACCATTACATGTCATCTTAGATTGATAGTAAGGGTCAGTTCCAAGGCAGAAGAAAAGTAAGTGCTAGGCAATCAAAATTATATGACTTGCCCAGGGCCACTCAGCTAGGAAATATCTGAGGCTAGATTGGAACCAAGGACATTTCACTTCTAGACCTGGATTTTTATGCACTCTGACACTTACTTAGTTGGCCTTCTCTAAAGTCCTTTCACTAAACTGAAACATAGATTTTCCCATGAGATGATTCTAAAAGTTTGTATTATCCAGAAACTCTCCTTTCTTTGGCTAGGATCCCATTTCAGGATTCCGCTGGCCAAGGAAATAAAAATCCTTCTTTCTCTGCACAGAAATTGGGGTACATAATCATTGTATAAACTACCATCTCAGGCCACATGTAAGCACAAATCTGCCTTTCTCCTGGTACCTAAGAACATTCAACAAAAGTCCTATACTTTGTACATCCTCATCAAATGGATTATGAATATTGTCAAATCAACTATGGACTCCCCTGATCTACCATCCCTGTGTTTTAAAATTATTTTCTCAATTCCAATGTGCAATTCATTATGGCATATGGTGTTAGATATTGATTTCTACTTTCATGACATAAAGTGTCAGTTCCTATTCTTATGACATAAAGTGTTAGTATAAAAAAGTTATATCCTAAAATCTTTTCTGATATGCCCAGACATTCTTGGCAATTAAATCTATTCCACTAGTTTGCTTTGATTTATTGGACACTTGGATGCTAGACACATGTTGCAGATATAGCTTCATATGTTTAGAATTACAAGGGATCTCAGATATCATATAATCCAATGTCTTTATTTTATATGCAAGGAAAATAAAATTTAAAATGTTAAGTGAATATTCAAGTTTATCTAAGTATTTTGTGGTAATTTTAGGTCTCGAACTGACAACTTTTCCTTCCAGGTACAATATTCATTTCCACTCTACCATGTTGCCTATAACTTACTTAGCAAATTTATTCTATTGTATTTTTTGAAAGTACCAAAATACTTTGGATAATTACTTTATTGTCTTTTCTAATCTAATCTAAGATCAATTAATGGCACTCACCTATTTCTTACTTTTTTCTAATTATTTCTCTTAATGTTCTGGTAATACCTTTAATATGAATTTTGCTATTTTTCTAATCCTATAAAGAATATTAACAATAATTTGATTTATGTTTTTTCATGCCAAATCTATATATTAATTTATATTGTTTAATAATTTTCATTATACTAATATAATACAGCCATGAAAACAGACTATGTCTCCAATTATTTTTTGGTATGTGAATGCCTTGTTAGTTAGATAAGACAAATTATATATTCTATTGTTGTTTGGAATATTTCTCTTTCTAGAATTTCATCCTAACTTTTTTTGGCAATAATGACAGGTTGATTATTTCACTCATTTCTTTTGTATTTTGTGACATTTATTAAACTATTAAACATATCACTTTGTCTCTTAGATGATTCCATAGGGTTTTCTAAGTGGAAAGAAAAATCATCTAAAAGTAGGGATAATTTTGGCCCTTCCTCAAAAGTAGGGATAATTTTGGCCCTTCCTAGGAACATACTTAACACTTAATGCATTTTTCTACTCCTCTCATTGCTCCATCTAGCATTTTTGGAACAATATCAAATGATAGTGGAAACAGAAGCTGCTCTTTTCTTCTTGAAGAAGAATAGATTTGAGTATCCAAATTCCTTATAATCCAGAAGTTCTTCTCTAATTTCTCACTCACATCAATGATACAATTTGAGCACATTTACTCTTAATTCTTCCTCAGGTCAAACTCAGATAAGTAACCCCAGTAAAATTCATATCATATATAATATTTGCTTATAGATTTTCAATGGCTAACCATGCCCAACCACTGAAGTGAAACATAAAAGTTAATTCCGTTAAGAAATTTAAACAATTTCATTTATTCATATGTTTCCATATTCCATAAAAATTTGTATTCCTAGATAAAATATGTGGATGATTACTGGTATTGCTTTTTTACTTAAACAACAATCCCCTACTTTTTTCTAAAAGAACTAAATTTATTTGTCTTTCCATACTGTGGTAATTTCTCAAGGGGTATACAGAGTATTCAGAGAAGTCTAGTCCCTTTGGTATTCAGGACTTTTTCTTCTTCAGGGTCCACCTGCCATAACTCTCATCTGTGACTCTAAGAATCTTTAGCACACACAGTGGCTACACTCCAGGAAATAATTTTGGCAGATGGGCTAAGCCAGGTTCAGGGCAAGTGGGAGACCTCAAATCTATTGGGGAGCTAGTAGGTTGTCTGCTCCAGCCATGTGAAGACTTCTTTCACTGGAATGGGCTGATGAGAACAATTTGTTCCACTGATCACTAAGGCAGCTGAAGTGGATATTGTGGAAGGCTTAGACCTTTGTTAGATACCAAAGAAGATGAGATTATCCACTGTATCAGAAGCCTTCCCAACCTATCTTGACTTTTGTTTTGAATTGGACTTTGATTCCCCTGGAAAAGAGGGTGGGTCTGAGAACTTTTTGTAACTCTGTTTCACTTATATTTAATTTATGCATGAGTCAAATGACTTCAGTTTGGTCTTTTTCAAGCCCAAATGACAACCAAGAACTCTTTTTCTAGCCAACCAATTTTTCCTACATGAAAATTATTTTTATTCTTTCCTAAACTATCTCAATTTGGAAAACATAAAACGACAAAGTATATACTTAAGATATTGATGAGTTGAGTGTGAGATTGAATTCGCCTAATATACTTATTTGGAATTATGCAGACAAATCTTCATACTACTTGTAGAACATATTCTTCAAAGTTCAGTTATATAATGCGTATAGCCTATATGCAAAACAAGCAGACAAAGGAAAACAATAAAATTATTGTCAGGATTATATGAGATAGTGTATGCAAAATTGGATAGAAAAGTATAATGATAATTGTTATTTTCTATGGAGTAATAAGCCACATAAGACACACAATAGATCCCTGGATATACTGTCCAAAACACTAAATATAGGATACAAAGAATCTCCATGAAATTACAACTTTACCTACTTTGGATTTTCAATCAAGAAGGAAACAGTACTCAAAGAATTGATCTATAAATTTAGAAGATGACTAATAAAAATGAAGCAGTTGGAGGAGCCCAGCTGTTGTTCTTGGGTATTTTGTTTGTTAATCTAATTTCATCTTTGGTGTCTAATTAGTGCTAGAAACTTTTTGCATATTTTGCAAGGCAATAATAAAATCTGTACCTCATGAATTCTAAATTGCACACTCATTAAAAAAGTAACATTTTCATAAACCATCTATTTGTCTGTAGCACTTAGAAGAAAAAAATACCCATTTTGACTATTTTTTATAAACGAAAGAATTTACCTCAATTTTATACTTACTTTCTTTTTTTTCTATTGAATGTGTGATTTTACTATATCTTTCCAATAGTACATGATGAAAACCATCCAAACCTCCTTTTCTTGAGATGATTGTTCATATAATACTGTGGAACTTTTGGTAAAATTCTGCACATTGCCTTCAAGCTCTTCTGCTTCTTTTTTTTCCCTTTTGTGTTTGTAAATGAATTTTATACACCAGCACAACAAGATATAAGCCCTCTGTTATTTCTTTCCTAACACCTCTTCCCTAACTCTCAGCTATTCCTTTGGTTATCCTCGGTCATTTTATACATCTGATAGTTAACATCTATTATGTATCTATTTATAAAAGGCCGTATGATAGTTGCTTGGTAATACTAAGTTGAACAACAATAAATAAGCAAACAAACACATTAGCCTTGAAGAAGCTTCCTTTCTATTATTAATTAATATTCTCCAGTGCCCATGTATCCAAACTGGACCATCAAGCTACCTTTGAGCCCCTCCTATTACCCCAGACAGTAGAGGGAGGAAGTGCTTGCATTGGTCTGCTGGGCAGAGGTGTGGGGCATGTGAAAAATGTCTTCAGGTATGATTGAAAGAAGGAAGGGAGCAATCCCCTCTGGCATGTGGAGGTGCATGTCCCATGTGTTTGCCAAAATAAAATAGGGTATATATTTATATTCTGGCCATTCAGTGATTTTGATACCCTCAAGGTATCAAACTCTTCTCTTTATATTTTTAAATAACCTTATAGTTTTCTGATGATCTATTCCTGCCTTAATGCATCTTTTCCTCAAATCTAGTTTGGACACCAACCTCAGAGAATACATATACCCATGTTGTAGTGTCTTGCCCAAGATTCCAGAGTTAACATGGTGATTAGAGTGATCCAAGAGATCCAGAAATAGGAAGGAACAGGTAAAATAGTAGCCATCCATCTTTCCATCTATCCACTAATCATAATCATTTTATATTTTTATCGATATGTTATGTACCTTATTAAAAATTGTACAAATGAAAAAATGTAATAGTCCCTGTCCTTCAGGAGTTTTAATTCTTTAGAAATGTTAATTGTTATTTTTTACTCTGTGGAGAAGGAATTTAGGGTTATTGTTGTTTATGGATAAAGAAGGATGATTATTGATAAGAATGACAATGATATCCTTGATTTTGGTCTTTTTTTCTCTAAACTATACACTGTATGAGCCAAAATTCTTCCTAAAGAACATGGATAATCATATAAATACCCATTTAAAGAAATTTCAGTGGATCTCTATTACTTTTCTTATAGTCTAGATACTTGCCAGCTAGGCTTTGATTGCCAATCATAATCTAATTTACTTCTCCAGCCATTTACTTCTATACATTTCATATTATTTCTCTTTATGAATTCTGTCTTCCAGTCAAAATGACTACTTGGTATTCCTTCAACTCAATATTCTGATTCTTGATGTCATGCCATGACACAGGTTCTGGAATGAATTTAATTCTCACATTCACTTCTAAGAATCCCATGTTTCTTTCAAGAATCAATTCACATTCCACCTTCTGTGGAAAGCCTTACCTGATTTTTCTTATTGTGCTTTTTCCCCTCTCCAATCACACCATAATTATTTATTTGTATTTTGTATTCCCCAATAACATTTTGGTTCTTTGTGAGTTCACTCTTTGATGGTGGGTACTGTTGTCTTTTTTATCTGTGAATATCCAGCCTTTAACACAAATCCTTACACGTGGTAAGTGCTTAATAAGTTCTTATTGATTGGAATGAATGTACCTCTGGCAGAAACTCTATTGAGTTAAGGCAAAGTCAGCTAAAGCTTTGTTTCTGTGATGTTAAACTCAAATAGAATCTGAGGACCACTGATAGTTGAATATTGTCTTAGAATACTACATATTAATATTGTTTATGTACTATTGTATTTTAATTTATTTTGCTATTTCCCAATTACAATTTAATCTATTTTGGGCCTCATTTCGAGAGTTGTGGGTCTTGTGTTTTCCACCAAAGCTCAACTGGATGGTTAGGAAATGTTTATAAATGACTGAGTAAGACCTTTCCCATGGCTATTGTCTGTATTCCATTATTATATTTGCCAACTGGGATAACAGCCAGGGACCATTGTTATCACTTGTAGTCTCTTTCTTCTAATCCCCACACAAGGCATGTCATTATGGGGTAGTACTAGGTACCCTGTGTTGTCACACAGTAATTAGAGGCTGCCTATTTGACAAAGCTCCCTACTTCTCTGCTTGGTCTGGGGTTGTGTTTGTTTTTGAGAATCCTAAAATTTTTTAACTTTAATAAATCTCAGCCTTTTCTTAGGGTCTATTGTGTCTGAACATGTAATTCTCTGGGGTTTAAGATAGAGTAACAAAAGAAGATAGTAGGGTACTTAACTTTTTTTCTCCTCCAGAACAAAAGCAGACTGAACTTGGAAAAAAAATTGTAATATGAATCCTCAATCTACCACTAAGCTTCTGTGTAATCATGACAAGACATTTTACCTGCATTGTTCTCAACTTTTTCTGCCCAAACGATGGGGTGGAATTAGTCCCTTTATGCCATAATATTATAAGTAATTAGTGTAGACAATTATTTCAACTGCTGGAGAAATTTATTATGGATGAAGTAGAAGCTCTTACATTATTCATCAGGTCTTCCAAAAAATTATAGACTGACAGAAATAACAATATAAGAAGAACTATTTGTCATGGATGATGAAGTCCTACAAATGTTCCTATTTACACATGACAGCATGTCATCACTTATATGTAATACCACAATACTAAAGAACTTCCTGGAACAGATTTAAAACTTAAACAATTTGACCTAAGTATTCACATTGAAAAGCCAAAGTAATGAAGATTACCTCTTAACCATATTATGAAATGTGATTTGGTGCAAAACCTAGAGAGGGCTGATTGATCAGTAAATACCTGGGCAGATGTTGCAAATGGAAGGGTAAGGATAAGAGTTAAATAAGAGGAAGAAAATAGGTGAAATGCCTTTGAAAAACTGCTAAGCACCTTTAATGATTCCAAACTAACTCCAAAAACAAAAATATATTTTTAATACCAATATTCTACCAAAACTTTTATGATTGTGAGTCATGGAATGTTATAGTCTGAGAAGAATTAAAATTATATCGATCAGTATTACATAGCAGAGTACCTTGAATAAAGTTTATTTTTTTAAATTAAATTAAAATTAGTTCTTAGAATTGGATTTCATTAGTTCATTCATCAGGTCAAAAAATTAACAATGAATCCCCTATCTCCCATTGAATTAAATACAATTATTTTATTTTGACCTTCATAGCAAATATCTGCTAGAAAGTTGGTCCCTTTTAACTCACTAGGTTCTCTCATTGCCTCCAGTATAGACTATCTACTTTAATCAAAGTTATTTTATCACTGTTCCTTCACAGAAATCTTTGTTCCAACCATTCTCTCTGTAGCAATGTTATTTTCAACACCCCCGTGTCTCTCTTCCTTTTATTTTGTCAAAATTTCTTTCCTGCTTTTTGTGTCATTTCATGTCTATCGCTTCTTTTAAGACTGACTCTACATTCACTAGAGTTACCTTCCTTTTGTTAAAGCTTCCCTATTCTTTGATCTTCAGCTTCTGTTCTCATTAGATCAGAACAGCAAGTGTTTATTAACTTATTGGTTGCCAACAAATAGCTTGGCCTGCTCTGGCATTGGGAAGGGGGTAGAACTAGAACTTTAAATATGACTTTGTAGCATATTATTTTTCCTATACAAATTTTTATTTTTTGTAATTATTCTCATGTTCAATGTGCATGTGCCTTTGTTGTTGTTGTTATCATTTTTTGTTTTATTTTATTTTTTATATCTAGTTCCTTCAGGATAAGGGAAATGTTTTTCATTTTAAAAATGTCCCCTCTATCTCCTCCCACACAGTATTTAGATTTGGAAAGGACCTTGAAAGTACATCCACCTCAAATCTTCACTTTGTACTTTAGGAAACAGATAGTATAAAGTCATAAGATAGTATAAGAAGTAGAATTTTAACCCAAGAACTCTAATTTCAGAGCTAGTATTAACACTGAAATTAAAAAAAAAAAGAAACTCCTTAATATCTCGTTACATATACCTATAGTGATCAATAAAATTCCAGAATGATGGACTGCACAAAACATTAAATCAAGAATTAAGAGGTCAGGTATTATTTTATGACTCTCTGAACTTGAATCAGTCACCACTGGGCCTCAGGTTCCTCCTATGAAAACAGAAGAGTTTGGATTAGAAGGTCTCTAAGACCTCATCTAGGTTCTCTGGGATTTGAAGATTCTCTGGATCCCATCAGAACTCACCTTCAGATTTCAGTCTTTAGTTCCCTGAATGTCAGTTAAAAATCAGTAATCATCATTAATAAAATGCTCAGGGCCCTTTTCCTTCTGAAATCCAGCTCCCCTTTAACTTAATGGTTTTTCAAGCCACCCAGCAGTGAGCATCTCCTGAAATAATGAGCAGCTTCTGCTGCCTGACTCTAACAGGGAACTGATTTGGTTTCCTGCACCAGGGAGAAGGTAAATGAGTTGA
Organism: Monodelphis domestica; assembly: GCF_027887165.1. Lineage (NCBI taxonomy): Eukaryota > Metazoa > Chordata > Mammalia > Didelphimorphia > Didelphidae > Monodelphis > Monodelphis domestica. The sequence continues at coordinate 113,817,763 of NC_077230.1, read as the reverse complement.
ATGAATGACACATGAAAAAAGTCAAAGCCTCAGCTTGATGGAGAATTAATATGAAGGTTTTTCCTCATGACAGCCTGTAATGATAATGTGGTAACTGACAGACAAATTTATCTTCTTTTAATGGGATACTTTATTCAAACCTTTGCATGTCTTTTCATCATTGTTGGTCTCATGCAGGATTCCTCTTCCAAAGACTTTGGCTTAATATGATATTTTGGTTACTCACTGAACTCAGGTCACTGAGAAAAGCTGACTATATGGGATGAATTGAAAGAGGAAAAAAATAACAACCACTGGCTTACCCTGAGGGAAAGCAAAGGGTCTTTTTTTTCTGAAGTAACAAGGAATACAGAAGGTATTTACTTGATGTTTTAGCACTGAAGTGAACTAGTGTGTTTATCCCAGCAACAGCTGTACAGAGGAGGGTTTATAATTATGAAGAGCACCCTAAAGCTGAAATATAAGCGTGCATTCCCCCTCTGAAATCATGGAAACTGATAATGTTCTTTCAAGCTGAGCTTAATAGGACTTTCACTGAACTCAAGTGATCAAAGATTTATGCTGTAATTATAGGAGGAGGGAGAATTATAAGGAGCTGATGCAGGCATCACTAATATTACACTTGTTTGCCAAACACTGAGATAGTGCCTAAAGAGCTTCTCCCTGTCTTTATTCCAAGAGGCATCAAATTTGAGCACTGACATGTCAGAAAAGGGACAGTACTAAGAAAGAATGTATCACAAATTGAGACTGAAGCTGTCCTAGGACATATTTTTTCCACTTATAATAGGAACATAAGTCCAGGGCATCTGAGAAGCATAACACCAATTCTCTGATGATATTCTCAATGCAGGGATGATTGGACAAGACACTGAAAAGTGTGGGTTCAAGGTAAAATTCAGCTGGACAGGTATCTCATAAGACAGGCTATTCCCAATCTGGGAATCAGTCCATGAGAACATATGTATTGATCTGCATTATAAGGAAAATGAATAAAAAAATAAGTATAACATGCTGTACTTGATATTAAAAAAGCTGGGCAGATCTACCATTTATGTAGAAAAGGAAACTAATAATACACAAGATTTTATTATAGGTATCAGAAAAGGTAGTGGTGGTACAACAAAAGAAATGATGGATATGAGGTTAGAAGAACTAGTCCTAGTTGGATTATTCATTATGTGGCAGTTTGGTTAAGTTAATCAAACTCTCTGGGCCTCAGTTTTCTTACCTGTATAATGAGGGACTTTGATTTGATGACTCCTGTTCTTAATCTATAAACCTCTAATATAGACACAGTACTTTCAGAGTTAAAAAGAGAAAGAGATTCCTATAGGCTGGAATAGACATAGAAGACATTAATGACAGCTCAGAATTGAACTTATTCCCCTGAGGTCAACCTGTATTTCCCTTCAGCAGACTTATCTGGTACCAGCCATTTTAGTGCCACAGATCATCTGTGTTGTGCTAACCTCATGACATAAGGAGGTTCAGGAGCTGGCATGGATGATAAGACTTGATGTGGAAGAATTGTGTAGTCAGCCACTGTTCCTTGGCATTCTCCTATTGGATTATTGAAATCCCCAACAGTTTTATTCATCTATCTATCTATCTATCTATCTATCTATCTATCTATCTATCTATCTATCTATTTAACTTCATATGTTTCAAATCTATATGGGAGTATAATTAGACTAGAAATATAGGAGGAGGCTAGGGTTTTGAATACCAGAACATTTTGTATTTGCTCCTAAAGGTGATAGGGAGTCACTCAAATTTATTGAATAGGGAGTAAGACACAATTGGATGTATATTTTAAGAAAATAACTTTAATGGATGAATGGTAGATAAATTGGAAAGAGAAATATTTAAAGTAGTAGACTACCAGAAAGATATTATAATAGTCCAGGCCTGACAGTATCTGGCTGTTCACTAGAGTGTTAGCAGTTTCCAGGTAGAGAAGGGGTAAATTTCAAAGAGATATTTAAAAAGGAAGATTGATAGACCTTTGGATATTGTAAAAATGGACTTGAATCCAGGACTTCAATCTCCAGAAGTCCTTGCTCCACTTCCCCAAAAGACCTTGTAATCTCACCTGGGCCGAGAGCGAGATGGAGTATTTAACCTGGTTGTGAATAGGCTCTGCCTCTTTACTACTTCCGCTTGGAAGCATACGCAGCTCTCCAACTAGCAGGCAAGATGTGAGTGGTCGTGAATAGGCTCTCTGGGCCTAGACACATAATTTTCTTACTCGTGTTTTCTTTATATTTAATCTTTAATAAACCTAAAAAAAATTAATACTCCTTGCAGAGAGAAACTAATTTCTACCTGCCTCAGTTCCTCAAAATTTAATCATTACAGTTGGCGACCTAATGGGAAAATGAAATACTCTCAATCTACTGATTCTTTTCTTAACTGATCTTTAGTTCTGCCTTTAATAGCTACTGCCTAGAAAAAAAAAAATTAAGCCACGTTTCTCCAAGATGCTTTTTTAGAAAACCATCTTGATCAGATCCTGCCAGCAGCTATCCACTTCAGACTTTCTTGAGCCCTTCCCTCCCACCAGCTTTGCCACTTCTCCCTACCTGCGTGCATTACTTCCTGCAGCCCCCACTCCAGACCTGTTTGCCACTCACCTGGTTCACGGCTGCTTCATTCTGCCTGCTGCCACGCCTGGTCTTTTGCTCACCTGGCCCACCTGATTCAACCCAGATCTCTATCACCTGGTGGCCAGCCCCAGCAAAACTCTAGGATTGGAGCGGGACTCATTTCTACCAGCTGGTAACAAACAGGGTTATGGCTCCACGTGGGCAGATTGGGCTCCACGTGGGCAGATCAGAGTGTAAGAGGGAGAGAGACAAGAGGGAAAGAAGAAAGGTTTTTTCAAGCAGGAACTTAAAAACATGGATATTTTACAAGGATATCTTTTAATTGCACTGATCCTTTTATTGACTTCACCTGGGTGTCAGGGAAAATATTTAGCGCTCCCTACAACCATTTAGCTAACTTTGGGGAAAAATCTCTGCAGCTCAGTGAACTGAGAGCCAGGCCTAGAGATGGGAGGTTCTCAGTTAAAGTCTGGCTTGAGACACTTCATGTCCGTGTGGCCCTGAGCAGATAACTTAGACCTCATTGCTTATCCCTTATCAATTTGCCTTTGGACAATAGACATTTAAATGGATAATTAATAATTAAAAAAAACACACCTAAGGAACATAAAAGACTGGAGGTTATATATTTTAAGGTATTTCAGACTCCAATGGTTTGTAAAAAAAAATCTCTGTATTTTTATTGCATTTTACCATTTGCTTTGTTTAAGGTCTAACTTTGTGATTTTAAATTCATATGTTGCTGCATTCAATATTATTCTGTAACACTGAATCATTTTAATGTACTGAGTTTTAAAATTCTGTTGTTTTCCCCTATAACCATATTGAGATCATTGTAATTAAGCCCATATATGAAAAATCAACTTTTCTAGTTTTTGCCTTTGTAAATTGTCACATAGAGGATAGATGGACTTCATCAGAACTGGTTACAATTGCTATAACAACCTTTGGAAAATTCAATGTGCTAAATATCTCAAATGATTTTAAGGGTTTTTTAAATATGATTTTTGGAATTTTTTTTAAATCTCTGGTCATTTTTGCCTGCCCCTACCATGAGGTGTAAGGCTCACTCTAGTAACTGAAGTAAAATACATTTTATAACCCCCAATCTTCTTGCATTTCTAAATATGTGAATGGAAGTTGGGGCAGTTAATCTCAGGGCATTTGTACCCCTAAAATGCCTCCAAAAAAGGAGCACCTCTCATTTATACTCTTCAGCTCACTACTTCTACCAGAATGATATTTCTTCATGATGTTCTAAATCCAAAATGAGTTTTACTTCATTTAAAAATATGTTTTTTCACCAAGGTTGAAAGATTTGCTATGTTTGTAAAACTTGTGACAAATATCCATCAATTCATAGGCTTTTAAAAATTGCCATACAGCAACTTATGTGAAATATGATAGTGTGTTTGTTTACTATTGTAATTAATTGGGCTATTGAAAATTTTGGGGATATTGATATCTACATATTTGTACTACTGTTATTTAAAAATGAAAAATGTTACCTTGTTCAATTCATTTGCCTTCTACTCACTCATGATCCACTAATCATGGCCAGATATGAAGAGGAAATGGATCTCATTTTTGGTGAGAAAGCCTTGGAGGCTATATTTTCTTAGCTGACACAATGTCAATGATTATAAGCTACATTTTTGAATTCTTTAAAAATCTTTTATTATCATATTTTTCTTGCATGTGCAATATACTATTTCAGTATTTTTCTCTCCTTTTTTTATATTTGAAGCACATGTCACCAGCATTAAGATTTTCCTTAACTTTTTGATTTTTCAGTACTATAATTTAAGATACATTTGCTAATGCATGCCCTAAAAAGCTAGAGACTATAAAAACAATGCCACTAGTTATTTAAAAAATTATGGGACTTTGCTTAATGATTCTGTTTGATTCCAGGACAAGATATACACACAAGAGCCACTTCACAGAGCCAAAGAAAAGCCAATCCAGGATGGATTGATGCACTTCTAGGCCAATACAAAGTTCTTGAGTCTAGTGTGAAGACTCGAGGTTACTGTGTTTAACATTTTGTTACAACATAGGCTTTCCTTGTGTCCACACTCACTCTGAAAATACTCACAGACTAGTATCCCCAAAACCTTGGCTCATATAATCTGGTCCCCTTTCCTGACTTTCATAGTGTGGTAACTTTCTGTAGTCCTGGCTACTGACTAGGTAAATGCATCATTGCTTAGATCATTTTGATTGGGCCCTGATTCAAGGACCTGTTATAGATTTATTTTTCTTTTACTTAGAATTTTTACACATAAGACTATGATAGTCTATATTTTCATCCAGAGATTTTTCTTTTTATTTGGATTTTTCTGATATATTTTTAATTTCTCTTGCCAATTGATTCATATACCTCATACATCAGCCATGCATCCCTAAGTGTTCCTGTATTTGTCAATCACCCTCTTAATGGGGGAATGTAAAAAATATCATTATTTAATTTGCAAAGTTTAAATTCCTTTTTAGAAGAATTTTAGGTAAAGAAAGATGCTACCTCTCTGAATCCAGAAACTGAACTGTTGGAGAAGACACCATGAAGAAGCCCCCAGACCATAAGTGCACAAATATGAACTTTGGGTGTAGTTGATTGAACATTTATTTGTATGTATACTTTCATGCCAAAGGGGACTGCCCCCTAACTGGCTTTTTGTCAATGATTATAGCAATTATTGTTTTTTTTCTCTTATCCTCAAATTATTGTAATCTTTAAATTGATTATGTTTTTATAATCCTTTGGGGAAGTCCTTCTTCCCAGAAGATAAAATGGAGGTATGTAAAAATAGACTAGAATCCAGGATTTCAATCCCCAGAAGTCCTTGTTCCACTTCCCCAAAAGACCTTGTAATCTCACCTGGGCTGAGAGTGAGATGAAGTATTTAACCTGGTTGTGAATAGGCTCTGCCTCTTTACTACTTCCATGTGGAAGCAGACGCAGCTCTCCACCTAGCAGGCAAGATGTGAGTGGTCGTGAATAGGCTCTCTGGGCCTAGACACATGCTTTTCTTACTTGTGTTTTCTTTATATTTAATCTTTAATAAACCTAAAAAAAAATAATACTCCTTGCAGAGAGAAACTAATTTCTACCTGCCTCAGTATCCCCAAAAATTTTAGTCTTAACAATATGGTGGTAAAAGATATTTTGAAATCAAGGATAATCCCTACTTTGCCAGCCTGAGGGACTTGGAGGATGGTGATACCCTCTACAAATAACAAAAATGTAGGAAGAAAGGGAAGGCGTATGAGGAAAGAAGTTCTGTTGTAGATATTTTTAGTTTAAGATGTTTACTGGATATCAACTTGGAGTTGTCTGAATGAAAATTGTAGGTGTGAGATGGGAAGTCAGCAGAAAGATTAGGGCAGGATGAGTGGATTTCAGAAATTGAATTTCTTTATTTTTAAATTTTACTTAGAATATTTTCCATGATTAAATAATTCATGATCCCCTCTCCCAAAGCTTACAAGCAGTTCCACTGTGTTATACACGTATCATTGTTCAAAGCTTATTTCAATGTTATTCATATTTGCTGTAGAGTGATCCTTTAACATCAAGACCCTAATCACATCCCTGTTGTTCTATGTGATTGATCATGTATTTTTCTAATGCATTTCTGGTTCCACAGTTCTTTCTTTGGATGTGGATAGCATTCTTTCTCTTTATGTGGAGAGCATTCTTTCACCTTAGTTCCTCTGGATTGTCCTGGATCATTGTATTTCTGCTGGTAGAAAAGTCTATTACATTCAATTGTGGCATAGTGTATCAGTCTCTGTGTATAATGTTCTCCTGGTTCTGCTCCTTTTGCTCTGCATCAATTCCTGAAGGTCATTGCAGTTCACATGGAATTACACCATTTCCTTATTCCTTTCAGCACAATAGTATTCCATCACCAACATATACCATAATTTATTCAGCCATTCCCAAATCAAGGGACAACCCACTACAAAGAGTGAAGCTATGAATATTTTTGTACTAGTCTTTTTCCTTATTATCTTTTTGGGGTACAAACCCAGTGTTGGTATGCCTGAGTCAAAGAGTAGGCATTCATTTAAAGCCCTTTGCGCATAGTTCCAAATTGCTCTGCAGAATGGTTGGACTAATTCACAACCCCACCAGCAGTGTGTTAGTGCCCCAATTTTGTCACATCCCTCCAACATTTATCACTTTCCTTTGCTGTCATATTGGCCAATCTGCTAGGTGTGAGGTGGTACCTCTGGGTTGTTTAAATGTGCATTTCTCTAATCAGGAGGGATTAGGACACTTTCCCATGTGCTTATTGATAGTTTTTATTTCATTCTGTGATTATTGCCTATTGATGTCCCTTGACCATTCATCATCAATTAAATAATGGCTTGATTTTTTTTTGTAGATTTGACTTAGCTCCTTTTATATATATATGGGAAATTAAATCTTTGTCAGAGAGTTTTGTTATAAAAATGTTCTCCAAGTTTGTTGCTTTCCTCCTAATTTTGGTGGCATTGGTTTTGTTTGTACAAAACCTTTTAAATTTGATAAAATCAAAGTCAATCATTTCAGTAATTAAATTTATAAGAACTGATGAGATAACCTAGGGAAGGAAAGAGGGAAGGAAGTGAGAAGGAAGGAAGAAAAAAGGAAGGAAGGAGATAGGGATGGAAGGGAAAATAAAGGGAGAGAAGGTGGGAGGCAGGAAGGGACCAAGGTTGAGTGAGAGGTAGAAAAAAAAAAGAGAAACACAGATGAGAAAGATGAAAAGAAAAGTAAGAAGAAAAGGGAAGAGATAAAGGGAGAGAGACAGACAAGGAGGCAGAGGGAGAGAGAGAATAAGGTGAAGTATGAGGTATCTAGAGAAATTGGCAAAGTAGCACTAAAACTTTTAATTTTGTTATATTTAAACATGGTGTACTGGAAAGAGAGGTGTTCATGAATCTAAGAAGACCTTGGTTTAAGTCTTATCTCTGACACATACTTACTATACAATCCTTTTCATGTCATTCAATCTCCCAATGTACTAAGCAACTCTAAGATTAATTTGCAGAGAATGAGCCAATTTACATTGATAAAGAGTTTTCTAATACTAAAATTCCCTTTATTAGTGAAAACACAAGTTTAGTATTTATGCTTAGCTCTCACTACATAATTTAGAATTGTTTTCTTACTTTTTCAGCTTCTTCAGTCAAGTCATCAAGCATCATTTAAGAACTTACCATGTCAGAGACACTATGTTAAGTGTGGACAATGTAGAAAGAAAAGTGATTCCTGATTTAAGGAGCTTACATTTGAATAAGGAAAAATAACATATATGCAAGCTTAAAATAAGGGAAAAGGTATTCCCCATAGGAACAAAGTACAAAAAATCTTTAGTGTAGCACTGACAGGAGGATATAATGGTTGGTCCTAGCACTTTCCTTAAAATGGAAGTTCTAGGGGGACTCAACCAATCATATGTATTCTGGAGAAGTCAAAACTGCATTTGATCAAGCATGGCAGCCTTTTAAAGGAATATAGTACCTATAATTGTTCACCTGACATGACATAAAAATCTAGATCAGCTTCAGGCTTACAACTCAATCTTGCTTTTTTTTTTTTTAAACAACAGGTTCAACTCTATCCCTAGGAATCCCAATTTGCTGACAGTTGCCCTGTCATTAGAACCTGTTATGGACACCTAACAGATCAATCAACCTGACAAGCCCTTCAGTAGAATATAAGTTTTGCAGCCACTAAAACTCAACTAAATCAATCAAAGATAATGTCTGTAATATGTACTAGGGGGAAAGGAAAACACAAGATACACAACTCAAACTAATTTTGAATCTTTTACCAGTGCTATACCATTCAAGTCATAAGGTTATATATATTCAAAGTGGAAAAGAACTCCAGTGGCCATCTAGCATAACCCCCTCATTTTATAAATGAATAAGCTTCACACAAACAAGTTGAGGCTTGCCAAGGGACACAGAAGTCCTAAATAATAAAAATGAGAATTGAACCATAATGTACCCTTTCATGATGCTACTACTTTAAATTTTCGAGGGCCATTTTGAAGAGAGAGAGGGCATCCAAATGCATGATCTTTTTTTTTTTCATGGCTATCAGTAATGGGGATAGTGGATCTTGCCCATGGTGATATTAGAAAGTTAGGTTGGGTAGAGAGGAGGTAATAATTACTGTTGGTAAAGATAAAAGGGTTTTAGAAGGGGGATTGAGAAATAAAAGCAGTCATTCTTTTGGAACTTCTTATATTAAACATCCTGGTCTAGTATTGATATTCTAGCTTACATGTCTAGTCCTACAAGTAGTTACTACTACCTTCTCAACCACTTAAATTTTGGCATTCTTAAAAAAAAGCCTATAACAAGCTGTTCTGACCTTTTTATTTACCATGCTTTGATTCCAATTTAGATTGATACATACTCTTAATTCAGAAAGATTAAACACTTTTTAGGTTCAGAATTTATTTACTTCAACTATTGTGTTTTAGCATACTCTGAGATATAATACAGCACATTTACCTTATTTATGTTGGTACTAGCCAAAGGCTGCTTAATGTTAAACCTCAAGAAAAGTAATAATTTTTTTTCTGATTCTACAGAGGTACATAAAGTAGTGTCACTCTGCAGCAAATGGAATAAAGGTTCCTTGAGTTTGAAGAGTTTTAAAATCAGTTTCTCCACATTTCAATTCCTTCATTTGGAGACAATTTTTTCTTCAGATGAATGATTACTTATTAGTTTCAATTTCTCCACCAGGGAGAACAAAAATAGAGATCTACAAAGAAGACTTATATATACAAAGACTTATTAAATGGGCTTCTTTACAGATAACTGAAAATACAAATGGGGTTCTATGAGTCTAATCTATACCCAGATAGTAATAATGGTAGGATAGTTCACCAGTGAGGCAGCTTCAAAGATGATTGCTAAGCATTTTCTCTTTTTGGCAAAAAATTCTTTCTCTGACATGCAGTAAAAATATTCCTTAATTTCCTAAGATTCCAAGATAGCAACAGGCAGGGAATAAGGTATTATTTGTTACCTTGTGTTCCACCTGTACTTTGAGATTTGTGTGGGGAAATTTTAGTACACAAGATAAAAATATCCCCTAATTTACCACCAAGATGGATGAGAAGCATATTTTTTTTATGATGCCAAATGATATACATTTTCTGACCCAGACGTACTCATTATTTTTTTTTACTTTTAAACATTATTTTATTGGTCATTTTAAAACATTAGAAACAAAAATCATTTTCTTTTCCTCCCCCACCATCACCACTCCCATAGCAGATGCACGATTCCACTGGGTATCACATGTGTCCTTGATCCAAACCCATTTCCATGTTGTTGGTATTTGAATTAGGGTGCTCATTTAACATCTCTCCTCAATCATATCCCCTCCACCCCAATAATCAAGCAAATGCTTTTCCTCAGTGTTTTTGCTCACACAGATTGTCCTCTGCTTGTGGATAGTGTTTTTTCTCCTAGATCCCTGCAGATTGTTCAGGATCACTGCATTGACACTAATGGAGATGTCCATTACGTTCCACTGTACCACAGTGTATCAGTCTCTGTGCACAATGTTTTCCTGCTTCTGCTCTTTTCACTCTGCATCACTTCCTGGAGGTTATTCCAGTCTCCATGGAATTCCTCCACTTTATTATTCCTTTTAGCACAATAGTATTCCATCACCAACAGATACCACAATTTGTTCAGCCATTCCCCAATTGAAGGGCATCCCCTCGTTTTCCAATTTTTGGCCACTACAAAGAGCGCAGCTCTAAATATTCTTGTACAAGTCTTTTTCCTTATTATCTATTTGGGGTACAAACTCAGTAATGCTATGGATGGATCAATGGGCAGACAGTCCTTTATTGCCCTTTGGGCATAGTTCCAAATTGCCCTTCAGAATGGCTGGATCAATTCACAACTCCACCAGCAATGAATTAGTGTCCCCACTTTGCCACATCCCCTCCAGCATTCATTACTTTCCATAGCTGCCATGTTAGCCAATCTGCTAGGTGTGAGGTGATACCTCAGAGTTGTTTTTATTTGCATCTCTCTGATTATAAGAGATGTAGAGCACTTTTTCATGTGCTTAGTAATAGTTTTGATTTCTTTGGCTGAGAACTGCCTGTTCATGTCCCTTGCCCATTTATCAACTGGAGAATGGCTTGATTTTTTGTACAATTGATTTAGTTCTTTGTAAATTTGAGTAATTAAACCTTTGTCAGAGCTTTTTATGAAGATTGTTTCCCAATTTGTTGCTACCCTTCTGATTTTGGTTTCATTGGTTTTGTTTGTACAAAAACTTTTTAATTTGATGTAGTCAAAATTTTGATATCTGGGACTGCAAGTCCTCCTTCCTTTGCATTTTTTTCATGATTTCCCTTGATATCCTTGATCTTGTGTACTTCCAAATGAACTTAGTTATGTTTTTTTTCTAATTCAGCAAAGATGTTTTTTGGTAGTTCAATGGGTATGGCACTAAATAGGTAAATTAATTTGGGTAGGATTGTCATTTTAATTATGTTAGCTCGTCCCACCCATGAGCAATCAATGTTTTTCCAATTGTTTAGATCTAGTTTTAACTGTGTGGAGAGTGTTTTGTAGTTGTGTTCATATAGTTCCTGTGTTTGTCTCAGCAGATAGATTCCTAAGTATTTTATATTGTCTAGGGTGATTTTAAATTATATTTCTCTTTCTAATTCTGTACTCATTATTTTTGAAGTAGTCATCGGAAAAAGAGGGCAAGCCATTCTTGATTAGTTTATTGGTAAAAGTAAAAAGCAAAGGACAATTAACACAGGACACATGACAATTGTCTGGATATTGTCATGAGAACAGCCTTGGTTGATTCTTACAAGTAATAAATCAAAGGATTTACAGAGGTACATATGCTTTATTTTTTTTTCCTTGATATTCTACATGTCAAAGACAAATTCAGTTGTGGGGGATGATAAATGTAATATTAATACACAAATATCCTAACCAAGAAAGGAAGATATAAATGTGTTTTTGTATGCTAGAGTAGACAATATTCTAATTAAAAGTTTACTATAGTAAGAAATATTTACTCATTTAAATTACTCAGAGTAAGGAAGAACATTTTCTGTTACAAAATCTTTAGTAGGTCAGGACATATGCTTTTGTATATAAGAAAAAGGAGTATAGGACTATAGATTACATTACAGAAAGCATTATAACAATTAAAGTTTTGTTGGCTGTCCCTCAGTATTACACACTCAGCTAAAAGGTTATCATTGATGATATGCATTATCTATGTAACATATATGTATATTATATATCTATATGTAATAGAATATATGTGTGAGTATTTGTTACTGGACCTATGAGTTCATTAACAAAGGGAGCTAGGAACTTCTGATGAGGAAACACATTATTGTTTGAAATGAATGTTACAGATTCTTATGTATGCTTACAATATTTAATATTGGTTTGATACTTTAGCAGTTAAAATATGTGGTTGCACTGAATTATGGAAAGTTTAAATGTGCTTTTTACATTTAAAATATATGGCTACCAGTTACACTCAATCATTTTTTAAGCATTAAATACATGTAATACTGAATAGGAAAAAGTAAAATCATGGCATTCTAGTGCTGTGGATTTCAGAAAATCATGAAAACAACTTTTCATTTATCTAGCATGAATAAGAAAAATGAATTGCATTTGGAAAGTGAGTTTTCTGAATTACTAGACAACATAACTTCAAATATAATCACAAAAATTCCAATCAGTTTTATTAGAAGCATTTCCTAAATATATGAGGTTTGTACTTTCTCTCATAAGTTTTCTTAAACCATTGATCATTTCCTCTATGACTCAGGCATTTGGCCTGGAGCCATCAGTTAAGAGTTCACTGGTAGTTCCAGAGGATAATAAGGTATAAAGCTATTCTCACTTCCTCTAGTTTGTTATGGTATTCTAGTTGCTATTTCTTATTAAAATTTTAAACACATTGAGCACAAAATACAATGTCAATTCTTCAATTCTTTTTTACTATGCTGGGAGACAATGATAGCATATGATGATTAGAAAAGTGGAATCTGGTGGTAGGTCCACTCTGAGAAATCAATCAGGTTTACTGAACAGAAGGAAATGAAGCTATACTTGGAACAACTCTAATGTGAATGAAGGTATAGATCGCTTCTTTTCTAATTTATCTTAAGCCCAGAAAAAAGTATTTAATAAATATTATGAAATGGAACAAGTGACTTGTTAGTCAGCATTGTTTTCTACACCCTTGTCTATTATAAAAGGGGAAACTTTTAGTCTCTTGATTCTAATTAGAAATCTTTCTAATATATATGACACACAACTTCTGGGTAAACATGATGGCAGTATAGATGCAGGACTTTTACTCTCCTCATTGCCTACCAATATATACTACCTCAAAATGCAAAAAAAAAAATTCATATGAACAAAGGGACTCTATAGTAGGCCACAGCATTGAAGGCACATGAGATTTTGGCATTTCCACACTATAAGGAGGTGAAATAGCTTCCACCAAAATGTGAGCTGATCAACCCTCTCCCACCACCCATACACAGAACCAGTGTGCTGGAATCAGTCAGCAAGTGAGGGGCACCTCTAGATCCTTGGCAGCTCACTAAGACCACCAAAGATATACCCCAGAGAGCAGCTATACTTGAGACCCCAGCAGGCTGAAGAATGGAGATCTTGGGTGCAGAGATAGCACAGACAAGGGTAGCAAAGAGTAGAAGCAGTGGAGACTTGAGAGGCAGCCTCAGGCAAAAACCTTGCTCCTTAGCTCCATACACAGAGAGGCTGCCCTCCTTATTCAGACTTCTGACTGGAAAGAGAAGGAAAAAGCAGCATAGTGATAGCAAACAATGCCCAGGAAAAACAGCTTCCCAAGACCAAGAAGAATAAGAAGAAGGTATTGAAGCTAGACAATTTTTATGGAGGAAAAAAAAAACAGACTACAGAGGAAATAGCAAAAGAGGACAAACAAATAAATGAATCCAAACCTTCCCCCCTCCCAAATGGAAATTGGTCACAACCTCTTGAAGAATTACATTGGGCCTTATGTGAAAGATGGATGAATTTTGGCAAGAAAAATGGGAAATAGTTCAAAAAGAAAAAAAAACAATTTAAAAGACAGAAACTCCCAGTTAGATACCAAAATTAAACAGCTGAAGCCATGAAAAGCAGGTTAGGCTAAACTGAAAAGAAAAATCAAAAGATTATAGCAAAAAATCAAAAGATTGTAGCATAAAATCAAAAGGTTATAGTGGAAAACCAGCTTTTAAAGACCTGAATTGAGCCACTTGAAGCCAATGATCTCACAAAACAGAAAGAATTAATAAAGCAGAGTCAAAAGACTGATAAAATATCCACATCCAGAGGAAGAACTGTGGGAAAAGAAACACAAAAGAAAAACAAATGCTTGATCACATGGTTCAATGGGGTTATGATTCAGGATATAAACTCTGAATGATCACCCCATTGCAAATATTAATCATATGGAAATAGGTCTCGATCAATGACACATATAAAATCCAGTAGAATTGCAAGGAGGGTGGTTGGCGGAGGGCAGGAAAAGAATAAGAATCTTGTAACCATACAAAAATATTCCAAATTAATTAATTAAATAACATTTAAAAATAAATAAAATATATGACACAATGACATGCCCTTATTAGCAGTACTATGTGCTGTTGTTCTTATCTTTCAGTTGTCTACTTGTGTTTGACAATATATGATCCCATTGACTTTGCTGATGTGATTTTTCTTGGCAAAGATAATGGAACAGTCTTCCATTTCCACTCTTAGAGATGAAGAACTGATGTAAAAAAGGAGAAGCAACTTGCCTAGGACTATTCAAATATTGTCTGAGTCCAGAATTGAACTCATATCTTCCTTAGTCCAGTACTGCTATTTTATCTTCTGACCACATTTGCTCATTTGTAGTTTTACTAAATATTATAATCATTATCATTATAATAGCAATAGATATAATGCTTTAGAATACAAAGCCATTTAAAAGCATATACTATTTCAAGTGAACCTAATTTGAACATCATGAGGGAGCTACCTCAAATGTTGCTGGCAAAAGCATTTTGATTAGACCAAGTATATACAAAGAAGGTCAATGCTGGAAGCAAGACAAGTATAAAAGTTTAAAGGTTTGATTCCTAAGATAATTAAAATAAGGGAGGATGCTGAATCTTGGAAAGAATAATAGAGTCTAATATTACTGAAAAATGACAATTGAGAAAATTGCAATAACTATTGACTTATAGGGGTAATTCCTCACCTCTTCACAATATTTATGGGAATAATATACACACATATAAAGGGTTTCCTTCATGAAGGTATAAGAAGGGAACAGATAGCCTTTTGTTAAAGATATTCTAGAAATGAACACAGAATTACAGAACTTCAGAATTGTGAGGAATCTTGGCATCCATTTAATTCAAAATTACACTATAATTCATCCCCATAATCTTAACTTTCAAGCAGTCATGCGCTCTTTTCTTTGAGGGAGAGACAGAGATATAGAGACAAAGAAATAGACAGAAACAGACATGGGAGGACCTAAGGCTATCCATTTTGCTTTTGAAGTATATTATATGTGTGTGTGTGTGTGTATTTATATAGAAAATATAAATTCTCCTTGTCCCACATTGTTATCATTCTTAGTCCTGTGATATAGAGTAAAATACAAGTCTAATCCTTTTTCTAGATAAAAGTATTGAAATATTTAAAGAAATCTATTTTGATCACCCTAGCTCCAATTTAAAGCTTTCCTTTCCATGTTTTAAACTTAATTTGCTTCAATGAATTCTTATATGACATGGTCTCGAGCATTAATCATTCCGGTTGCGTACCTGTGGACATTCTCTAGTTCATTAATAACCTTCTTTAACTGTGTCACCAAAAACTGATCTTGGTACCAGAGATGTGGTTCAATTTGAATAGAATAGAATCTGTACCTATTGTCTCATAATTTCTGGTAACTAAATCTTTTTTGATACAACAGAAGATTATATCCATTTTCTTGAGTAATATCATAATTTTTAATTCAAATTAAAGTTGTAGTCAACTAAACCCCTGGTTATTTTTTCCTCCTAACCATGGCCTCCCTATTTTGTATTTGTAAAGTTAGTATAAACCTCCTGTTTATTCTTATTGAATGTCATATTCTTAGATTTGGCCTAATTGTCTAGCTTATTAGTAGTTTATTAGGCCCTAACTCTATCCAGTATATGTTAACCCTCCCAGAATTGTACCATCTCCAAAATGAACAATTATGCTATTTATGCCAGTAATTAAACTATTTATATGTTTCAAATGACATAGAGACAATCAGAGATTTGTTGCCTTTCTGTTAGAACTTGTCATCAAAGTCAACATATAAAGACATGTCTATTCTTAGTCATGCTGATTATTAGTTTACAAAATCATTCATCTTTTTATCTGGCTATCATTTAATTTTTTATATTATAATAAGGGATATGTTATCAAAAGTTTGACTAAAATCTAGGTAAACTGTCCAGAATATTTGCCTGTTATATGGGCATAGTTGACAGAGAGTATCAAGGTCAACAAATGGCAGAAGCTATAAAGAAATTAAAATAGAACCAAAAGAAGTTCATTTGATTTAAGAGATGAAACAATAGTGGCAAACTATGGAGGGAGAGGTTTCAGACATGTTTTGAAACTGGGAGTCAGATGGCAAATGGTTCAGCAGTGAGTGGGAAGCTATGAAATGGAAACAATGAGCACAAATAGTCTTTTTATAGAATTATTTTGTGAAAGAAAGAAGGAAAATAGAACAAGAGCTTGAGAGATATTAAAGTCAAATGGAGAAGATTCAGGCACATGTATAGATGATTAGGAGTGAGACAACAAATCAGGATAGAATGAAAATGAGAGATGGTAAAATGATTGAAGAAGCTGGTTTCTGTAGGACATAAAGGTGGTCATCACCTTTAATTCATACTTCTTCTGGCACTCAGAGATTAATTAGTATTTCTAGAATTAAGAATTTGGGGAGGGCCAGAAGAAGATAGGCAGTAGTTCTTAGAGAATAATTAAGGATATTTCTTTATCCAAATTAGTCACTAACCCCAGGAAAGCTGTATTGTATAAACATTTATCTTAATGTCCAGAGATACAAGTAAAATATTAAATACTATAAAAAGAGTCATCAGAGTCATATGTCTCTAGTATCAGAGAAGTATCTTCTATTTAATCTTTATGACTGTGGATATTATCATCCTTTCAATAATCCAGACTAGGTATCATCCTCAACTCCTTACTGTGCTCTCCTATGATGAATTAAATGTCAAGTCTTGCCATTTCTACCTTCTATGTATTTGTTCTTTCCTCTGATAATGCCACCACCTAACTCTAGCTAGACCTTTTCAATCTTTCTCACTTAACCTTCAGGCTTTTTCTCATCTCTTATAAGACTTTTGAGGTCATCACAAAGGTAATTTAAATATTTATAGTAGAATGACTTAAATGGCAAAAGTTTTGGAGGATACATATTTTCCCCATATTGATTAATATCTTATTTTTAGGTAGTCCCACTTCTACAACCAGATAATACACTGATCCATTGCTTTCATTTATAATGCTAGAATATATAATTGCAAATATTGAAAAAGGAATAAAGTTCTGAGCACTACAGAATATTTACTTTAATTGCTCCTGTTTGTCTCATTTCAGAGATTATACTGCTTAAAAGATCACATTCAGTCTTTCTTCGTTTGCTCTGTAAAGGTCTGATGGGTCAAGCTTGATTTGCACTTGCCATTGGCTAAATTCTTTCTGGCCCTATTTTAACAGATTTGTTCTTTGTAATTTATTTCTGCTTTGTAATGTTTAAGCTGTCTGGCCCCATGCTAATTTAATGGCCTTATATTGAGCAACCTTGGTTTGTCAGAGTCAATTTCAAAGATATTGAATTTGCTTCACCAAATATACATGTAGTAAAGTATTGTTTACGTAAAACTCAATTTTATGATGTAGATTTCCTGATTTTATTCCCTTGGCTCTGTTTTAATTTTTTATTTTTTCCTTGAGTTCAACAAGCAGCACTTCTATTGAAAATCCAATCAGAGAATTAGAAGCAGCAACTATGAATAACTCTGAGGAGTGGCTGTGGGAATAGCAATACACAGAAAGCATTTTGATTATTTTTATTGAATTTACAAACACTAACTGGCAGCTTATTTCTAACCAACCTTTTGAAAACTAGTCCTGTAGCTAAACAAACAGGTTAGTACTTTATTTTTTTATTAAAATGAACAGAGAAAGTTTATTCAATATAATTAAAATGATAAAATCAGTAAAGTTCAAGCCATTCTATATGACCCCATGAAATGGAGTCATGGATTAACACACAAACAAAAAAAAACCCAATAATTTGTTTAAACATACAACTCCCATCTTCCTCCCAAATGGGGGTTATTTTTATCAATCCAACACATGATAGCACATGATAGAAAAATAAAAACTCCTTAATAAAATGGAAGAGCAAAGTACATATTTGCATATAGTATAATATAATTCTTCCTCTTAGACTCCTCAACATATGCACAAGTGCATATTTTTCTGTGTATTCTTCCATTCATAGCTCATAAGTCATGATCTAAGGTTCCTATTCTAGCAATAATACCTCTGTGTTTTTTGAAGATATTCCATGCTGATTTTACCTCCAAGACCTTCTTCATTTATTAAGACCTTTTGGTCTAGGGATATTTCAACTCTGTCTATTTGCACTAGAGCCATACCCCAATCAGCATAGCAAAGAGTTCCTTTTTGCATATATCTTTGACAGATATTGAAGACAGAGAATGAACTGGGTGCTGAACTGAAGAGAAGAAAGATCGGCAGGAGCCTATGAGGCTAAGTGAAAATTCAAAGGAAAAAATCAAACAATTAAGTTTTAATTTTAACAAGATTTTGTTGTCTCAAAATTATTTATACCATTTGAATGATGATAGTCCTCAACATCTGTGAATTTTTATGCATACCATTATGCAAGTCTCATATTTCAATATGGTATGTCAAAGTATTAATTTATTGACAATATTAGTGACTACAATTATCTATTTTTACTGGGAAGTTGAATTCCTTTTTCCACCTTTGCTCTTCTATAAATGTTATACAACATCCACTTTTGGTCATGCTTAAATGTTTCTCTAGTGGATATGTGATTGGTCCTCTTGTCTATAAGTGAGGAGTAATGTTGAAGAAGTTAAGGTAATGGCATTCTGCACTCTCCCACTATTCATCATTCATCTCTGGCTCAGACAGAAGAATTTGTCTATCAACATCTTTTTTTGTCCTAATACAGTGTTTAGGTGACACCCCAAATACATCATAGGAAAACACAGGATCTGCCTAGAAAATGAGCTGCTGGAGATGTTGCTTGTAATTTCAATATAGCTCTATCCTGAGGGTCCCGTGGTAACCATATAATAGTAAGCCATTATGGTTACTGTTTTGCTAGGTATTATTGGCATTCCGTGGATCAGTACTTCCCCATAATGGAATCTTTCTTTGGCACTGAATTATGCATGCCTTTCAGCACAATGCTGTTATTTATGGGGATGGAGTTTAAAGAATGACATCTAATAACTTGAGGACCACACTGGTAGAGAAGTATTCTGCAAGGCGCCTGGAGGCAATGGTCCTAGATTCTCTAATCAGAATTCAGTGCCATCAAATTGATTTGCGTTTCCCCTTGAGCCTTCCTCTCCTTTGCCCCCTGCCTCAGGCCAGACTGCCTCTAATTTTAATTTAGTTATAACATTGCTCTGCTCCATTAATTCAAATACACCCTATCAATGGCATACATATTGTGCTTGGGTTCAAATTGCCAATTGAGGGAGCTCTCAGCACAGAATGAAACAGCATATCATTCAGTTTATATACAATTTAAATTTGAGAGGAGAATAAATAAGTCAAGTTCCTTTCCTCAGTTTTTTCTTCCTCCCACCAGACCTTAACTTTTGTTTTAAATGTCATTGTTTCCCATGTTACTGATAATAAAACTATGAAATTTTTCTGCAGTAATTCGCCAAGACTTTATCACTGGTTCTTCCAGACCTTCCTTTTGGAGTTTGTGGATCTGAGGTAGAGATAACTTTTTCATCTTCTAGGGGCTAATTTTTGATGTGAAAAAATTGTCCTTGGAACTAGTCTTGACTCTATTTTTCTTTTAAATAAGAACCATGTGTAGTAGTTGCGGTTTAGATGAACTCATTACATCAGTCTTTAAGATCATTTTTGAGCCAGCATAATATTGGGAAGGACTACAAATATTTTATAGTGAAAGAGCCTCAGTTTAGAGATAAGACTGGCCATATCTGCCATTAAATAGCTTAATTTTTGTCTTACTTAATTTATTCATTTATAAAGGAAGGGAAACCTTCTCTAAATATGAAAGCTCTTTATAATAAAAAGAACCATGTAAATGCAATGTATCATTATGACAATAGGTAATATTTTCAAAGTTTCAATGAGCTCTTCTCAAACAGTTAGATGATTGAATGTGGATTAAGAGCCAGGCTCAGGGTCTGGAGATCCTGGGTTCCAATTTGGCTTTAGATACTTCCTAGCTGTGTAACTCTTGGAAAGTCACTTAACCCTCATTGCCGAGCTTATAACATTACATCTCTTCTGCATTGGTCTTGACCAAAAGGGGGGGGGTGTCAACATGGAAATATAGAAATCCTCAGTTTACTTAGTTTAAAGGTAGAAACCCCAGGTTTTGACCTTGTCACAGGAGAGGTTTCCCCCTGAGGGAAGGTCCCTTTTCACCAGACAGTAGACATCCACTTCAGCTTTGGCACAGTTGGTAGCACATCAGTTTTGCAAGCTGAAGGTCCCAAGTTTGATCCTCTAAGGAGGGTATGATATACTGGGAAAGGCTTCTGGAGACAAAAGAGCTACTTGACTTCAGATGGGAAGGGATCTGTTTCCCACCTGAAGTGGACATCTATTGTCTGGTGAAAAGGGACCTTCCCTCAGGGGGAAACCTCTCCTGTGACAAGGTTAAAACCTGGGGTTTCCATCTTTAAGTAAACTGGGGATTTCTATATTTCCATGTTAACACAACCAATTCACAATATTGATTCTTAAAAAAAAGTTAAATTAATAATTAATAACAAAATTAATACCTAGACTGTATGTAGGTCAAGATTTTACTTTATTATAGAATTTTCAATTTAAAAAGGCCTGAGAACTAGTCCCCTCCCTTAATTTTTAAAGTAAAAACACATAGCATACAAAAATGTATTGGGGCCTGAAATCAGTGACAGAACTGAGATTAGAAATCAGGTCTTCTGAATCTCTGGTTCTGATTTTTTTCTTTCTAATTCTACCTTCTCAATAACTGATTTTATTTTTAATGTTCCATCTAGAATATGACTTCATATATATAAACAGATAGATTTCTTTGTTTTTTATTACATTTTGATGTCTTTGCATCCATCTTGATTTTCTCTTTCACTGTGCCAATTCTAAACTTCTTTATGACAGCTTCGAAACTTTCCACCCTAAAAAACTGTCAAAATATCCTAATTTAATCAAATTGATATTTCATGCTGGATACTCTTTATGTTTGAATGAAAAAAATACTTCTTTTTTTCATCTTTTTGATCCTAATTGTGGCCAGCTGTAAGCTAATTAACCTTTCTAGATGTCTCCTTTTCCATGAGAGTGCCTTGCAGACAGGGTAGTAGTCCTACAGCTGAGAATACTGATAGCAAAGCATATTGATTTACCTGCCCCCTTGTTACTCCAATGGCATTTGTCTCACTATAGCCTTGCTAGTAGAGATAACAAAAACCAATCAAGAGCAAAGGTTTTGTGAAGTGCAAAGAGGAAGTGTCCTCTTGAATTCAACTCACCTCCACTTCAGATGCAGTGAATTAGGCAAATTAAAAAATGTAAAATCTTTCCAGTGAAGAACTAATCATTTTACTTCTACTCAATAAAGTATTCATTAAGCAATTGCCACATGTAAGACAAAGAGCTAGGCAGTAGGGTGGAAACAGAAATCTTACCCTTAAAGAATATACAAAAATTTAGAAAAAATGAGCTACACACACACACACACACACACACACACACACACTTTCTACTACTCTCATGAACTATAGAATACCTTAAGTATGTCAGGGAGGTATGTCATGCCTGAGAGTATGGAAAATGGGTTTGGGAGAAGAGTATGTATATAGGAAGTCAGGGAAAGTTTCCTAGAGGAAGTCATATAGAGTTCATTCCTTGAAGAATAAATAGGATTTCAACAAAATGAAGATGTAGGGATTGGAAACTCGAAATATTAGTGCTCAAATGAGCAAATGTAGAGAACTAGGACATGAAGGGACATTTTCAGGGTATTATTAATAACTATTGAACACTTCTTAGGATTTTAACACATACTATGCAAAGCATTTATCTTCATGGTATGTATTATCTCTTTGAATAAATAATATATGCACATGTAAAAATCTAATGGAAAATATGTGGCAACAAACAATCATTGAGGAGGTAGTAAGGGGTTGTAGAAAGAATAATAGATTTAGAAGACCTTATTTAGAATCCAAGCTTGGTTACTTGCTACATTGAAGTAATTACTTGTTAGACCTTTGTTTTTCTGTCTGCTAAAAAGAAAGGTAAGATTCTGTCTAAAGTGCTCCACACTTCTAAATTCATGAAATCTTGCAATGAGCTCTTTGAGTGTCTAATGAATGGTAGAGACAATCAGTAGTGGGGGATAAAGCAAAAAACAATGACAATTCAGTCTGCAAGAATGAACTGAGCAGAAAGGTAGGTAGCAAAATGAAATTTTTTTAAAGAAAGAATGAGGAGAAGGGAGAAGAAAAAACTGTTCACTTCAGTTAGACATCAGAGATTCCTTTAGATTTCTGTCTCCTATGATATATTTAAAATCTCAAAAATGTATATACATTTGATTTAAACTATATTTTTCAAGATTGCAATTATGGTGCTAAGTATAACAATTATAATGCCCATTAACTAATTCCTCAATTCCCAGACCTGTTGAATGTCAAATGAAATTGATCATAAATACATATTTTTTTTCCTTAATTGGAAGTAAATTAATGAAGTTGATCAGCCTAGGCTTGAAAATTAATCCAAGTCTGATAGGCACTATGAAGGGAATGTCTGGCAATGTGTAAAAACCATTTTATAAGAAGAATAGAAAAATAAAATTTGTTATTCATAATCTTTATTAGCCCTATTGCAGAGACAGAAGGAAGCAGGCCAAGAAAGAAAAAGACTATTTTTTTGTCTGTCTTTGTTATGTTATTTGCTATGATCCATTTGTTCTCCTGTGGTAATTTGAGAAACCTAGAGATGCAAAAAGTTTATTTCATGTTTTATCAGCCACAAGTAGAAGTTAACAGATTTATGAAAAGAAAGCAATTTTTTTGAAATAAAAAGTTAGTTAGTCAATTGATTTGTATGTAACTTTCTCAGTAACTAATGCTTTAAATAAGATTAAATGCTAGAAGAGGCAGCTAGGTTGCTCAGAGGATTGAGATCCAGACATAGAGATTGGAGGTCCTGGATTTAGATTTTGCTTCAGGCACTTACTAGCTATGTAACTGTGGGCAAATCACTTAACTCACATTGCCTAGTCTTTACTTCTTTTTTGCCTTGTAACAAGTACACAGTATTGATTCTAAGATGGACAGAAAGGGTTAAAAAATATTAAATGCTAGACCTATCCTAGGCTACCCATAAACACATGGAGGTTTTCTCCCATCTTTTAGCTAATCCAGTTTTAACTGTGGTTTGGACCCCTCCCATAATTTTGACCTAGAACTGCCAACAAAAATTAATCAGTGTTCAAGTGATATAAAGTATTTTAAAAATGAAAAACAAAAGGTAAGGGAGGTTAAATGAATGTGTTATGAGGAAATCAGAGAGGTTTGTTTATATAGCGTATTATAATACTTTAAAATTGGGGTTCTCAACCTTTGTGGATAATGTCCTTGGATAATTTTCATTAAGTTTGTAAACTTTAATGGAAGCATCATTATCTTCTGTAAGTAAAAATTAATATTATCTTCTAGTATTTATAATTTTTACAAAAATGTATGGTGATTATGGGTTCCACCAGACTGTCAGAAAGCATCCCAAGCCAAAGATAGTAACAAGAATCCTAAAAAAAAAAGATAGGTGATTTCTTAGATTCCCATACATGGATAAATTTAATCCTCACTGACTCAGAAGACAAATTCTAGAGATTCCGTAGTCATTAAAAAGAAATAAATAAAAGAAAAAATCACGTGAGTTGGCCAATGTCCCTGTTGAACTTGTTCATGTTTAGCTAAGCTAGTCCTTGGAAAAAATCAATTCCTATGACTATTCTATCAGAACTGAACTGTCAGCCATGAAAAATCTGAATTCATCTCCATACTGTGATGAAAGTATCAATTTATTGAGAGTAGAGGTTGTTTTATAATTTTTATATCCCCAGATCCTAAAACAGACACCTTACACACATTAATAAATGTGTGATGTTAATATCATTAACAGGAGATTAATAATGGATTTATATAGTGTTTACAATTAATTTAAATATGTGCTATTTTCACATTTTGTATTTCAGTCATTTAAATGTAGATGTAAAAACAATTATTATACAATATCTTAGTATTTCTACATTATTCTTTTGCTCCATAGTTGAGATGATGTAAATATTAGTATCCAATTAGGCTAGAACAGATTTGGCAATTAGTTTTACTTAAGTAGATAACTTAAGAATAGAGCAATATGCACACTACTGCTATCTCTAAATATTTATAATAAAAATGTATTTCTTTATTTAGATTTTAAATGAATTAGGTCCTTTTTTGTTTATAATCTGTTGAAATTTTCTAGTTTTAAGTAGATTTCAAAAGAAACAAAAATTCATTAGCAAAAATGATCCCATTGTAATAAACCTAAACTATTGTCTTCTATGTTCCATTGCAAACTTTACTTTATTATCTCTCTTTTCTCTTAAAAAATACTCTAGGGGGGAGGCAGAGTCAAGATGGCAACTTAGAGAAAGCAAAAGATCAGACCTCTGCAAACCCTTCCTCACCTATCAAAAACACAATGCTTTGAGGGGACTGAAAACCGAATCTAAAAACATGACTGACCTACAGAACCCTCCTACAGGACCCAACTTAAAAGAAACACCCCAAATAAGCCTGAATTCTAGAACACATGGGTTTAAGGGGAAGGAAGAACGAAGGTCACAGGACCCCTCCCCCACCTACAGTGCTGAGCCCCCAGTGGTGGCTGGAATCCCTAGGCAGGCAAGGGTTCTAGTACAGAGGCAGTACCTTGCTGGCACAGCTGTGCCAGTCTCAGGGCATTGAATAAAGGAGGCATAGAAGCAAGTGGAGGAGAAGCCCAGTGCAGACAGCCAAGTCACAGGCAAAATACTTCATCTTACCCCCCACTCTTTCTTGAGGTTTTGGCCTCAGAGCATATCCAGCTTTGCAGATCAACCCCATCATGGCTCAATCTTAACAATAGGGCACATAAGAAGCCTTCAGAGAGCAGGGAAGCTCAAGTTCCAAAACCGCTACCCCACAGACTGATCTGAGAGCCTTGCTGTCTAAGCTACAAGGGCAAAGGATACAACAAACTACTAGCAACAATCTTGATAATAAGGCAGGAAGGCCAGCTCCTTTTCAGCTTCTGCTGTCGGCTAGGGAAGATTTGACAAACTTGAACAATCTGCAGAACCGAGAAGAAGCCCCTTCAGGACAAAATAGCTCAAACCCACTAATCAAGCACATAAGGAGAAGAGCAAGACTGCAGGCAACTATGGGGCAGGGGAGGAGAAGGGGAAAATGAGTTAACAACAGAAAAAGAAAAAATAAATTACAGTTGACAGCTTCTATCCAGACAATGAAAAAAGAGCAAATGAAACATAGGAGGATCAAGGAACACCAAGCAAAAACACAGAAACTCCAGCGAACTGGACACAGGCTTTGGAAGAACTCAAAATACAATAAAAAATAGTAGAGGCTGAAGACAACTGGGAAAAGAACTTAAAGAGCAAGATAAGTCATCTGGAAACAGAAAATAGTGTCTTGAAAGCCAAAATTAATCAGATTGTAAATGAGGCAAAGAAGATGAATGATGACCTCCAAGGAAAGTCAGACAGGAAGGAAAAGGATGACCAAAAATCCAGGGATGAAATTCAGTCTTTAAAAACTAGAATTAAATGGGCAAGGGACATGGATAGGCAGTTTTCAGAAAAAGAAATCAAAACTATTAATAAGCACATGAAGAAGTGTTCTAAATCTCTCATAATCAGAGAGATGCAAATCAAAACAACTCTGAGGTATCACCTCACACCTAGCACATTGGCTAACATGACAGTTATGGAAAGTAATGAATGCTGGAGGGGATGTGGCAAAGTAGGGACATTAATTCATTGCTGGTGGAGTTCTGAACTGATCCAGTCATTCTGGAGGGCAATTTGGAACTATGCACAAAGGGCGATAAAAGAATGTCTACCCTTTGATCCAGCCATAGCACTGCTGGGTCTGTACCCCAAAGAGATAAGGGACAAAAAGACTTGTACAAAAATATTCATAGCTGCGCTCTTTGTGGTGGCCAAAAATTGGAAAATGAGGGGATGCCCATCAATTGGGGAATGGCTGAACAAATTGTGGTATATGTTGGTGATGGAATATTATTGTGCAAAAAGGAATAATAAAGTGGAGGAATTCCATGGAGACTGGAACGACCTCCAGGAAGTGATGCAGAGCGAGAGGAGCAGAACCAGGAGAACATTGTACACAGAAACTAATACACTGTGGTATAATCGAACGTAATGGACTTCTCCATTAGTGGCAGTGTAATGTCCCTGAACAATCTGCAGGGATCTAGGAGAAAAAACACTATCCATAAGCAGAGGACAAACTGAGGGAGTAGAAACACCAAGGAAAAGCAACTGCCTGACTACAATGGCTGAGGGGACATGACAGAGGAGAGACTCTAAACGAACACTCTAATGCAAATACTAACAACATGGCAATGGGTTCGAATCAAGAACACATGTGATACCCAGTGGAATCACGCGTCAGCTACGGGGGGGTGGGAGGGAGGAAAAGAAAATGATCTTTGTCTTTAATGAATAATGCATGGAAATGATCAAATAAAATACTATTAAAAGAACTAGAATCAAAAAACTAGAAGCAAATAACTTCACAAGGCAGCAAGAAACTATAAAATAAAATACAAAGAATGAAAATAATTGAGGAGAATATGAAACACTTCATCCACAAAACAGAAGATCTAGAAAATAAGTCCAGGAGAGATAACTTAAGAATCATTGGACTACTGGAATATCATGACAAAGGAAAAGCCTGGACATCATTATACAGGAAATTATGCAAGAAACTGCCCTGACATTCTAGAGCAAGAGGGAAAAGCAGAGATTGAAAGAATCCACAGATCATCTCCTGTACTTAATCCTCAATTGACAACACCCAGGAATATTATAGACAAATTCAAGAACTACTAGACCAAGAAAAAAAAATATTACAACCTGCTAAGAAGGAGTTATTCAGATACCATGGAACCACAGTTAGGATAACAGAGTATATGGCTACATCTGCTCTGTAGTACCAAAAGGCATTGAATATGATATTCTGGAAAGCAAGGAAACAGGGTCTACAACCAAGAATCAACTACCCATCAAAACTGACTGTTTTTGCAGGCGAAAGTTTGGTCATTTAATAAAAGAGAAAACTTCCAAGCATTCATTATGTAAAATGGATATTTGAACTCTAGACTTCAATCCCCAAAAGTCCTTGGTACATCCCAGAATTCCCTATAATCACACCTGAGTCTCCACCTGGGCGAGATCACAATGAGTATTTAACTGGCAGCAACACCTACTTCGCCCTCTTCCATTGCAATATTTTAAGAGACCCTATAAGATAAAATGATTTGGATCCCTACAATAAAAGAAGATATTTGTAACCCTTAAGAACTGTATTATCACCTGAGTAGCAAGAAGAATTATACTTAGAGGGAACAGTGACAAACTGTATAGAATGAAATGCCAAGGCATATATATGTGTGATATATACACACATATATATATTTAAGTATACATATTTATGCATATATATATATATATATACATGAAGAAAAGGAAACATACAAAAGGAAAAGAAACAAAATGGGGTAAATTTATGTCTTGAAGAAGTGCATGGTGGGAGTGGGTTAGAACACCAATACACTAGAAGGATAAAGAGGTTGGAGACAGGAAATACTTAATTCTTATGAGCATTGCAATTGACTCAAAGAGGGAAGAACAATTAGATCCATTGGGGCAAAGAATTGATTTTTACTCTATAGAGAAGTAGAAGGGTAACAAACGGACTGGTGGGGAGGAAAGCAGTACAGAGAAGGGAGAGTATGTGTGTGGGGTATATAAAAAATCCCTGAAGAAAAATAAGAGGGGAATAAGAAGGGAGAGGGAGTAGGGAAATAAAATAAGGGTGGGAAATAAGGGGACTGATTAAAAACAAAACATTGGTGTAGAAGGAAATAGTGAAAGGAGAAAGGGCAGGACTAGGAGTGGAAATCAAAATGATGGGAAATACATAGCTGTCGATCATAAATCTGAATGTGAATGGAATGAACTCATTCATATAATGGAAGCAAATACCAGAGTGGATTAAAACCAAAATTCTACCATATGTTGTCTACAAGAAACACACATAAGGAAGGTGGCCACTCACAGGGTAATGATCAAAGGCTGGATCAAAATCTATTTGGCATCAACTGAGAAAAAGAATGCAGAAGTTTTAATCATGATATCTGACAAAGCCAATGTAAAAATAAATCTAGTTAAAAGAAATAGAAAAGATAATTACATCCTGATAAAAGGCAGTATAGACAATGAGGAAATATCAATACTCAACATGTATGCATCAAATGGCATAGCATCCAAATTTCTAAAGGAGAAACTAGTGGAGCTCAAGGGTGAAATAAATAGAAAAACTATACTAGTGGGAGACCTGAAACATCCTCTATTAGATCTTGATAAATCAAAACAAAAAATGAATAAGAAAGAGGTAAGAGATGGGAATAAAATTTTAGAAAAATTAGAGTTTGTAGATATGTGGAGAAAAATAGAGAAAAAAAAAGAATATACCTTCTTTTCAGTAGTATATGGTGCATTCCTAAAGACTGCCCTTGTACTAGAGCATAAAAACATTTCAAACAAAAGTGCAAAAGAGCAGAAATGATAAATGCAACCTTTTCTGATCACAATGAAATAAAAAAATAATAATTAGCAAGGGTATGTGGAAAGGAAAATAAAAAATCAATTAGAAATTAAATAATATGATTTTTCAAAATCAGTAAGTTAAAGAATGACTCATAGAATTATAGAAACATAGAAATCATTGAAATAGAATCATAGAAACAATTAATAATTTCATTGAAGAAAATGACAATGATGAGACATTCTTTCAAAATCTATGGGATGCAGCCAAAGCAGAACTTAGGGGAAAATTTATATCCTTGAGTTCATATACTAACAAATTAGAGAGGGCAGAGGTCAATGAATTGGGCACAAAATTTAAAAACTAGAAAGTGAACAAATTAAAAGTCCTCAGATGAAAACTAAATTAGAGATCCTAAAAATTAAAGGAGAAATTGATAAAATCAAAAGTAAAGAACTATTGAAAAGATGAATAAGACTAGAAGCTGGTACTTTGACAAAAAAAAACAAATAAAATAGACAAAGTACTGGTCAATCTAATTTAAAAAAGGAAAGAAGAAAACCCAATTGACAGTATCCAAGATGAAAAGGGAGACCTCACCTCTAATGAAGAGGAAATTAAGGCAATCATTAAAAACTTTTATGTCAAATTATATGGCAAAAATTTTGATAATCTAGGTGATATGGATGACTATTTATAAAAATATGAATTGCCTAGATTAACAGAAGAAGAAATAGAATACCTAAATAACAAAATTTCAGAAAAAGATATTGAAGGAGCCATCAAAGATATCCCTAAGAAAAAATCCCCAAGCCTTGATGGATTCACAAATGAATTCTATCAAACATTCAAAGAACAACTAATCCCAACATTAAACAAATTATTTGACAGAATAAACACGTAAGGAATTCTACCAAATTCCTTTTAGGACACAAATATGGTACTGATTCCAGGTCAAAAACAGAGAAAGAAAACTATAGACCAATTTCTCTAATGTACAGAGATGCAAAATAGAATACTAACAAGACTCCAGCAAGTGATCACAAGAGTTATTAATTACGATCAGGTGGGATTTATAACAGAATGCAAGGATAGTTCAATATTATGAAAACCATCCACATAATTGACCACATACACAAGCAAACTGACAAAAATCACATGATTATCTCAAAAGATGCAGAAAAAGCCTTTGTCAAAATACAACACTAATTCCCTTTGAAAACACTAGAAATCATAGGAATAGAAGGGTCTTTCCTAAAAATAATAAATAGTATATATCTAAAACCATCAGCAAACATCATCTGCATTTGGGATAAGCTAGAAGCTTTCCCAATAAGATCAGGAGTGAATAAGGATGGCCATTATCATCTCTATTATTTAACATTGTACTAGAAACACCAGCAATAGCTATTAGAAAAGGAAAAGAAATTGAAGGTATTAAAATAGGTAATGAGGAGACCAAGTTATCACTCTTTGCTGATATGATGGTCTACTTAAAGAATTCTAGAGAATCAACTAAAAAGCTAATAGAAATAATCAACAACTTTAGCAAAGTTCCAGAATACAAAAAAACCCACATAAATCATCATCAGTTCTATATATTTCCAACATATCTCTGCAGCAAGAATTAGAAAGAGAAATTCCACTTAAAATCAGTCTAGACAATATAAAATACTTAAGAATCTGTCTGCCAAGACAAACAAAGGAACTATTTGAATACAACTACAAAACACTTTCTACAGTATTAAAACTAGATCTAAATAATTGGAAAAACATTAATTGCTTATGGGTAGGACCAGTTAACATAATAGAAATGACAATCCTACCCAAACTCATTTACTTATTTAGTGGTATACCCAATGAACTACCAAAAAACTTTTTTTACTGATTTAGGAAAAAAGATAACAACATTCGTTTGATAGAACAAAATATCAATGATATCTAGGGAAATAATGAAAAAAAATGTGAAGGAAGGTAGCCTAGCAGTACCAGATATCAAACTATACTATAAAGCAATGGTCATCAAAACAATATGATACTGCCTAAGAGACAGATAAGAGGAACAGTGGAATAAACTTGGGGTAAGTGACCTCAGCAAGTCTGTCTATTATAAACCCAAAGATCCTAGCTTTTCGGACAAAAATCCACTATCTGATAAAATCTGCTGGGAAAATTGTAGACAGTATGGGAAAGATTGAGTTTGGATCAACATCTTATACCCTACACCAAGGTAAACTCAGAATGTCTGAATGCCTTAAATATAAAGAAGGAAACTATAAGTAAATTAGGTGAACAAAGAAGAGTATAATTGTCAGATCTTTGGGAAAGGAGAGATTTTAAGACTAAGCAAGAGTTAGAATGATTACAAAATGTAAAATCAATAATTTTGATTACCTTAAATTAAAAAGGGTTTGAACAAACAAAACCAACACAACCAAAATTAGAAGGGAAGCAACAAATTGGGGAAATATCTTTATAACAAAAACCTCTGGCAAAGGTCTAATTACTCAAATTTATAAAGAGCAATTGTACAAAAAATCAAGCTATTCCCAATTGATAAATGTGCAAGGGACATGAATAATCAATTTTCGGATAAAGAAATCAAAACTATTAATAAGCACATGAAAAAGCATTCTAAATTTCTTATAATCAGAGAAATGCATACCAATTCAACTCTGAGGTACCACCTCACACCTAGCAGATTAGCTAACATGTCAACAAAGGAAAATAATGAATGTTGCAGGGGATGTGGCAAAATTGGGACATTGATGCATTGCTGGTGAAGTTGTGAATAGAGCCAACCATTCTGGAGGGCAATTTGAAACTATGCCCAAAAGGTGTTAGAAGACTGTCTGTCCTTTGATCCATCTGTTGCACTTTTGGGTTTTGTAAAAATAAATTGGCAAGTTATAAAAATAAAATATTTATTGAAATTGTTCAATATAAGGATAAAGAAAGGATTTCTAATTCTAAGGGATTCTAAATCTACCCACTCCATGATTCCACAAGGAACTGCTTCTCTTGTGTTTCACAGGCTACACTAATTGTCCCTGATCCAACTAACTCAAATTTATACTATCTAAATAAAAACTACCACTATTATCCTTATACTTCTTAACTTCACCTTTAAATTATAAAAGAGCAAAGGCTAGCTGTTTGAGTCTCAACCAGAATCAAGTTAAGACTCTGACTCTTAACAGACTCAGAGTCCTAATTAATACCAGGTTTTTCTTTGGTCTTCTCAGAGTTTAATCAATCTAAATAAACCACAATAGATAGTCACCAGTGTTTCCCAAGTTAGGAAAGGAAAACACTCAGCTCCTTCAGATCTTTCCCTCAGACAAAGAGAGAAGCAAAGATGTTATCTCCTCCAGCTCTGAGAGTGAGTCTCTGAGGCCGTATCTCTGCCAGCTGCCAGAGACCAAATCCCAACTGCCAGAGAGAGTAATTGACATAGAAAAAATGGTTATAACTGTCACATCAGAAATCAACATGCTCTCTCAGTTCTGTTTCAAACTCCAGTTCTTTCTCAAGCCAGCCATTGTACTTTTTATTCCTAAACTAATAAAAAAATACTTATTTTTCTAATATCATCCTTTCAGTTAGTACCCTCAAAGAGATAATAAGGAAATGACTTGTAGAAGAATATTTATAGCTGCATTTTTTTGTGGTGGCAAAAAATTGGAACATGAGGAAATGCCCTCCAGTTGGGGAATGGCTGAACAAATTGTGGTATATGCTGGTGATGGAATACTATTGTTCTCAAAGGAATAAAGAACTGGAGTAATTCCATGTAAACTGAAAAGACCTCCAGGAATTGATGCAGACTAAAAGGAGCAGAACCAGGAGAACATCATATACAGAGACTGATACACTGTGGCACAATTGAACGTAATGAACTTCTCTATTAGTAGCAATGCAATGATCCCGAACAATTTGGAGGGATTTATGAGAAAAAACACTATCACTTTCAGAGGAAATATTGTGGGAGAAGAAACACAGAAGAAAATTAACTATTTAATCTCATGGGTCAATGGGGATATGATTAGGGAAGTAGACTTTAAATGATCACCCTAGTGCAAGCATCAACAACATGGAAATAGGTTTGGATCAAGGGCACAAGTAAAACCCAGTGGAATTATGTGTCAGGTATGGGAAGGAGTGGGGGAAGGGGAGGGAAAGAATATGATTCTTCTAACCAAGGAAAAATGTTCTAAATTGACTAATTATATAACATTTTCCAAACAAAATAAACTATTCTTCATAGGTTCCACATTTCTCATTTCAGCATTGCAATTTTGGATACAAATCGTTATCTTTTACATCTCTATGATATTTATTGTAAGCATTAATTCTCCAACAAGTTTCAAGTTTTGCCTGATTTAAATCAAAATCATCTACTGCTAAAATCCCCAAGCCACTTTTTATTTTAAAAGGTAAACACTTCACAAAATCATATCTGTTCCTGCTACTCCTAAATCATACAGGTAAATTTTAACCAGAATTTTGTAAATGTGCTACTCACCCTTACATATATAACAAATTCATGTATAAAATGTGTGTTTATATGTGTCATATTCTATAATATGTATTTATCATCTCTCTTTCTTTTTTCCTCTCCCAAGGCCTAAAGTCATCTAATCTTGTCCTGTCCCACACCATGCCTTACCATACCAACTAGATTGGATTAGATGAGTTTAGAGCGTGCATATATTAAATTTATATGTATATATATATATATACATATATATATAAGTGTGCATATACAGAAATGTGTATACATACATATATGTATATTTAAAATTGGAATAATTAACCTGTGTGGATATTGTTTATGGATAATTTTCAGGAAGTTAATAAATCATAAAAACACATATACATAAACTGATATCTCTTTCACCTTAGTGCAGGCAGTTAGGGGAGTAGCATCCTGCATTCTGAAAAATCTGCCAAGAAATTTTTGGCTCTCCTTTTGTATCAGTAAAGTCTTATTATTTTTTCTTTTTCCTTTATGAGGTGTTTATGGTGCCTTATTGTAAAATTTGTTTTAGTCAAAGGCTATGAATATGTCAATATTAAGTAAAAATATTGTATGAAAAAAATTTAAATATCTGAAATAGATATGGAAATTTAAAAGTAAAACATGATATGTTGATATTATATTACACTATACATGTATTTCAGGCATTTCTGAGTTTCTAACACTTTCTCAAATCATCTCTGGCTTCCAGAAAACTTCCCCCCGCAAATTCTCAATTCTTTTAATTTCTTATGATGACCTGTGATATATTTAAACTACAATGGAGAAAGTTGTAATGTGGAAAAGATACCTTTGTGTGTGTATGGTATGTGTGCAGGTTTATATGAATTTATTTATGTATGTATTTATGTAAAATATATGATCCTTTATATGCTAGCCTAATCAGGCTATTTACATAAAATAAAACAAATATATACATATATCTATTATACACATAATATATGTATCTATACAAACACACACACGCACACACACATATATATATATGTATATATACACAGATATACACCCATAGGATCAATGTCACCTTTCAGTGATCATAGGATTTAGGTCCATAAGCTTATTGG
The DNA here is from genome assembly GCF_027887165.1 of Monodelphis domestica. NCBI lineage: Eukaryota > Metazoa > Chordata > Mammalia > Didelphimorphia > Didelphidae > Monodelphis > Monodelphis domestica. The sequence continues at coordinate 113,783,253 of NC_077230.1, read as the reverse complement.
CTTCAGGGTGGACCTGGCTTCTCACCTAGCTCTGAAGAATAGAAAATTACCAACTCTACATCTTTCAAAAAGGCATAAAAAACATCAGACCTTACCATGTGCCCTGTTATTATTTCCTGTGAGTTCCTTTGAGAGCAGGAATTCTCATGTTTTTGTTTTTCCTATTTGTACCCAAGGATATCTAGAATTATTGGCACATAGTATGAGATATTAAATGGTTTTTTCTTTAATTTCTTCATTCATTGTGTCATAGTTTCATTTTTAATTCTATCCAACTGATGTCCAAAAGGAGGAAAATTACCAGCATGACCTAAGAGCTTTTGAATAAGATCTAGGAAACATAATTTTAAACAGAATATAATATTTCTACTTCTGACATTGGATACATATATTCTTCCACATTGTAAAATTTCTTTGAAATCTTTAATAGTTACTCATATGTTATCTCAATTTTTGAGGAAGAGCCTGGTGGCAGGGGAAAATATTGCAATATTACATTTGAATTGCAATTGAAACTGCTATGTTAATTTCATTTTTTAAATATTCATCTATGATTTATTAAATATTTGTTATTATCAAAGAGCTGTGATAATACTATAAGAGAGGAAAAGAAAAAAGTAAGACACAATCCTTGCTTTCAAGAAATTTAAAGCATAGGTAAAGAAAGAAAATCTGTTCATTCATTCATTCAGTATTCAATATAGGCATTCTGCATCACATAAACATGAAAGTAGATTTAATAAAATCATATAAAGTTTTATTGCTTATAAATAATACTCTATATATACTATCTCATTTCTTCCTTTCAACAAACCTGTTATTATTAGCCCATATTATAGATCAGGAAACTGAGTTATAGAGAATTTAACAGCTTTTCCCTCAGTCATACATTTAATAAAGTAATATATTTTTGAACCAAAGACATTATTTATGACTCCAAATTAAATGTTTCATAATTTTAAATGAGAAAAAGTAATTTAATTTTCCTATGTTACATATATATGTATATATACATATACATACCTGCATATGCACATATACATATACACTCATATATATGCATATAAATAGTTCAGGCAACACCTTCAGCTGGGGGAATTCTACCATGTTCCTATAAGGGTAACCCTCATCCCTCTCCTCACTTCTGAGTTCCCTGTTATGAATTATCTTCCCCCATTAGAGTGCTCTTTAAGCCAGAGACTATATTTCTTACTGATTGTATTTGTATTCTCAATGTTTACATCTCCTTCTGCCCTTTGATACTATTATCAACATAGGGAAGTACTAGTTCCTTATTCCATGTCTGTACTATTGCAATACCCTTCTGATTGGTCTCCCTATTCAGTGCTCTACCCACTTTATTCCATAATCTGATACTCTACTTAATCTTCAAAGTGTTCATTCTAAAGGAAGGTATAACCATGTTACCCCACTTCCTTCACTTATTAAACTCCAGTGGATTTTTATTGTCAGCAGCAAAAATATACAATTCATTTGATTTTAAAGTGCTTCATAATATTGCCCTATTGCCCACTCTCATCTTTCCATCTACATGCATTTTATTCCACACCAAATACTCAGAAATCCAGTAACACTAGTGATGATGAAGTTCCTAACAGCCAAGGCCTAGACTAACAGAAAATGAATGAGGACTTTTTAAAGACCCGATTAAAAGTTTCCATCAAAGAACTGTTTGGTGAAAATGCTGGCTGATCAGCTGGCATAATCAATGGACAGCCTGATCACTTCAGTGTTACCTCTCAATGTGAATAAAAATCTAGGAATCTTCTCTATGTGGAATGATGTCTTTTACTAAATGCTTGGAAGTCCACTAACAAAAATTTCACAAGCTTAGCAGACCTAAATGGTTTGTGAAATACACTACTAGAGACAATATCCCATTCTTGATAAAATTTTTTGACAGTTTCTCTCCTCCAGAATAAAATCTTCTACATCATCATTTGATTCATATACATGACATGATTTTGAGTTCTCTCTCTGTCTTGCTCACCTTCCTCTGCCCTCATTTCATCTTGTCAATGCCCTTTCTAGAATGTGATATCCAAATCTGAATTCAGAGAATCCAGCCTTAGATCATATTAACATTTGATCACTAAACAAAAACAAAAAACTGGAAAGACATGTGAAGTGATGAAAAATGAAGTGAACAGAACCAGAAGATCGTTTGACACAATAACAGCAAAAAAGTATGATGATCAACTGTGAATTAATTAACTATTATCAGCAATGCAAAGATACAACACTTACACAACAGAAAAGGCTAGTCACCATCACAGAAGGAACTGATAGACTGAAAGCAAACTGAAATATATAATTTTTCACTTCCTTTTCTTCATGAGGATTTTTCTAATATAAGCAATATGTAACTTCTTTCACAACATGATAAACATGGAAATATATATTACATGATAGCACATGTACAATCTATATAATATTGTCTACCATATCACAGAAGGTGATAAAGGGTGACAGGCAGAGATAGACACGGAGAGAAAAATATGAGAAATATTTATTAAAAATTATATCTTCACATAATCTGGAAAACTATAATAAAACAATTTTAAAAGATCATGTTAACATTGCTGACTGATAAAAATTAAAAAATTAAAGATTAATTAAATAATATTTTTCAAATAAAAAAATAAATTAAATAAACATTGCTAACTGAAGTGGAGAATTGCATCCAGAATGCTGATAAAGTTATATAGAAATTCTCCATTTGACAATACATGTGAGATCAAGATAAAATGAACCTCAGGAACTGATGACAAGGGGGAAGAAGTCACAAAAAGAATGTAATATGACCTGATGGATATGTGAAGAGTATTAACAGAAATTTTCCACTTTTAGTAGATATGATATATCTGCATACATCAACACATGCTGACTCACTTATCACAGTTTAGGGCTGCAATGAAATGTTCTTCACATAGAGCACCATAAAGAAGATTAATGATAAGTATTAGCAGATTTAGTCAGAGGTATAGTAAAAGAGGTATAGTGGCATAGTCAAAAGAACAGACAACTTGAAATGAGGGTAACTTTGTTGGACCTCAGTTTACATATAAACACAAAAATACGTCAAAATTGATCATTTACACAAAAAGTGAGAAAAATGGTCAGTAAGAATTTGAATAGAGTGGTTTTAATAAAGTCAAAATGAATACATATTTATATATTTGTATATACATAAGCAGGGGCAACTAGGTGAAACAGTGAATAGTGTTTGTGTCTGGAGTCAGGAAGACCTGTGTTTAAAGACAATTTCAGATATTTCCTGACTCTGTGACCTTGTGCAAGTCAATTAGCCTCTTTCTGTTTCAGGTTCTTCATCTGTAAAATGGAGATAATTATAGCAGCTAAATCCTAGGGTCTCTATAAGAATGAAATAAGATCATATTTGTAAAGCATTTGCAAAGCTCAAATAACTATCATTTTTAAATGCTTTCTTTTAGTAATCATTAATTATCTATGTATTTATCTACCTATGTATCTATGTATGTATGTATCTATCCATCTATCTATCTATCTATCTATCTATCTATCTATCTATCTATCTATCTATCTATCTTTCTTAGAAAATTGCCTGTGGGTACAGAAAAACCTGAATACTGTCCTGCATTTCAAAATCAGATACAAAATGTATATCAAGAAAGACTTCAGTGAAGCTCTTCCTGACAGTTTGGCATCCAGTTCTTATAGATGAAAAAAAGAGACTGGGAATTTAATTGATTTATCCCTTGTCAGACAGTGTTGAGTGGTATTTAAATCCAGCCCATGGTCTTTAGGCGGTCATATATGCCACAGTGTTTAATTTTTTGTAACTAAACATTATTTTCTCAAAATAATTTTCAAGAAAAGGAACTCCAAATTAGTATGAAAAATGATTATTGAATTATTTTCCCCATACCATCAGAAACTAACACAGTTGAACCTATTTAATAGGTTTGAAAGAGATCTGTTGATTCTAAAACAAACAAAAAAAAGGTAGGCTATATTTTTACTAAATAATTTCCCTTGACCCCTGATGTTTTCTATGCTAAAATGATTTATTTACATAGTAAAAAACGATACATTGTTAAAGAGACTCAAAGGACTGAATGAATTTTTCCATTAAAATTCTGTTTTTGGTTCTGGCTCATAATGTCATGGGCACTGTTTTTATTGTGATTCTTAATGCCTTTATTGATGATAATAAATAAGTCTGATTTGTTATGCTGTTTGAGATACAAGTGAATCTTTTGAAACTTTAAAATATTAAATCAATTTGCGAAATAGAGAAAATCAATATTCTAGAATATTCAACTTCTTTGTACAATTGTTCAATTTTTAATGATTATTTTTTGTGAAAGAGAAAGCCCCTTCACTCTGTCTCTTTCTGTGTGCCTTTATCTCTCTGTTTATGTCTCTATATATTTGTGTCTGGGTGTTTGTCTCTGTGTTTGTTTGTCTCTAGTTTCTTCTTTCCTGTCTTAGAAGCAAATGTGCCTGGATGAAAAATTCCCTCAAACCTGTATCATGTGAAGGCCTTAAAGGCATTTTCAGAGAAATGATTGAATTCATAAGAGTTAATCAGACCACCATGGAAAAGAGTATAGAATGATGATGAACCAATAAAGAGATCTTTGGATAAAACCAACAGTCAAAGAGCTCCCACAGATGAAACAGAAGTAATGAGTAGACTATTAAGAGGAAGACCAATGGGTGAAAGACTTAAACATAAAGAAGGAAACCATAAGTAAATTGGGTAAACACAGAATAGTATACATGTCAGACCTTTGGGAATAAAACCAAGCAAGACATAGAAAGAATCACAAAATGTAAAATAAATAATTTCGACTACATCAAATTAAAGGGCTTTTGTACAAACAAAACCAATGTAACTAAAATCAGAAGGAAAACAACAAATTGGGAAAAAATCTTCATAGAAACCTCTGACAAAGGTTTAATTACTCATTATACTCATTATAAAGAGCTACACCAATTGTACAAAAAATCAAGCCATTCCCCAATTGATAAATGGGCAAGGGACATGGATAGGCAGTTTTCAGATAAAGAAATCAAAACTATTAATAAACACATGAAGAAGTGTTCTACATCTCTTATAATCAGAGAGATGCAAATCAAAACAACTCTGAGGTATCACCTCACACCTAGCAGATTGGCTAACATGACAGTTATGGAAAGTAATGAATGCTGGAGGGGATGTGGCAAAGTAGGGACATTAATTCATTGCTGGTGGAGTTGTGAACTGATCCATCCATTCTGGAGGGCAATTTGGAACTATGCACAAAGGGCGATAAAAGAATATCTACCCTTTGATCCAGCCATAGCACTGCTGGATCTGTACCCAAAAGAGATAATGGACAAAAAGACTTGTACAAAAATATTCATAGCTGCGCTCTTTGTGGTGGCCAAAAATTGGAAAAAGAGGGGATGCCCATCAATTGGGGAATGGCTGAACAAATTGTGGTATATGTTGGTGATGGAATATTATTGTGCAAAAAGGAATAATAAAGTGGAGGAATTCCATGGAGACTGGAATGACCTCCAGGAAGTGATGCAGAGCGAGAGGAGCAGAACCAGGAGAACATTGTACACAGAGACAAACACACTGTGGTATCATCGAAGGTAATGGACTTCTCCATTAGTGGCGGTGTAATGCCCCTGCACAATCTGCAGGGATCAAGGAGAAAAAAAACACTATCCATAAGCAGAAGACAAACTGAGGGAGTAGAAACACCGAGGAAAAGCAACTGCCTGACTACAATGGCTGAGGGGACATGACAGAGGAAAGACTCTGAGCGAACACTCTGATGCAAATACTAACAACATGGCAATGGGTTCGAGTCAAGAACACATATGATACCAGTGGAATCACGCGTCGGCCATGGGGGGTGGGAGGGAGGAAAAGAAAATGATCTTTGTCTTTAATGAAAAATGCATGGAAATGATCAAATAAAATACTATAAAATTAAAAAAAAAGAGGAAGACCAAGAAAAAAGAGTTTCATAGAATCCAAAATTACAAAGGGTATATAAGTAGGAGAAATGGTCATGAATATGAAAACCTGAAAAGAATTCAAAGCAAATGAGGACTGAGAAAAGTCAGTCAATTAATAAGCAGTTATCAGTTATTTACTATGTTCCTGATACTAGGTTAAATGCTAAGGGTTTAAGAAAAGGCAAAACCAAGAATTGTGTTCAAACTTCTGGCCCCCTCATTTTCCTTCTCACCTCCTCTCATGTCCTCTTTTCAGATGGGATAGATATCATAAATGTCTTGTAATATACAGTGTGCTTGCTAATATATATGTTCATCAATTCAGCATTCCACCAATAACTTTTTTTATTTAGTTCTATTCCTATTCTTTTCATTGATTTTGCCTTCAGTAACCAAAAGAGCACAAATCATATAACTATCCCAAACTGATCTCCTCTGTTCAATATAGTCTTCTTTTTTATAGCATGGTTGTTGTTTGTCCTTTTTATGAAGAGATACAATGACATCACAGGGTGAGGTTTGGATTTGCTCGTGACTAGGATTACTTTCTTCCTTGGATTTTTATGCCTCTTTTAGCAAGTTGTTGGATTTATTTTCCCATTTTTCCCTCTATCTCTTTCATTTCATTTTATGCGCCTTCCAGAAAATTTTTTGGTCCTGTAACCAATTCATATTTTTATCTGAGGTTTTGTTTTTAATTGCTTTGATTTTGTTGTCTTTTACATGTGTGTCTTAATCTTCTCTATCACCATAATGACTTGATATAATCAGGTGTCTTTGTTGTTGTTGTTTATTTATTTTTAGCCTATTTCTTTACTTTTAATATTATGATGAAATGGAGTCTACTCCTGGCATGCATGGGGGATTATCCCAAATTTTAGGTTTTGCATGCTGCTGTTTTCAGAGACAGGGGTTTATAAATTTTTTTTTTTGTTATTCCACCATGGTATGACTTAAGAAGAGGTGTGGTCATTGCTTTCCTGGCCTGTCCTCTGGTCTGTTCTCTGGTCCATGTTCTGGTCATAACCTTTTTTTTCCCCACAAGGAAACTGTGACTATGGTCCCTAATCCCTTATGGTTTTAAGTACCAGTGTCTTAGTTTGTTAGTCTCTTTTTCCCTACTCTGTGAGACCTCAAACTATGGGTAGACAATATACTAAATTCCTGCATCCAGTACCAGGCAAGGATACCCTGTATTACCCCTCTGATCAATTGTCCAATCCCCTTCCACTTGAGGACCAAGAACTCTAGGACCTGCCTCTACCAATACACAAACCCTCAAGGCCTGCTTCTGTTTTGAAGTGCATTGAGCTTGACTATTTCTTGACTTTTTTGTTGTTGTTGTTCTAATGCTCCAAAATTCGCTTTTGAGGAGTTTTATTAAAGTTGTTTGGAGGGTAATTTGGGAGAGCTCAAATGAGTCTCTACCCTTAAAATCTTAACACCTCCTATCACTTCTTTGAGAATATTTGAGTTTATGGTGGACTCTCCACTACCAATTAACCATTCTATTACTGACTTTGAAATAACATAGACAATAATGTACTTAAAATGTCTTACATACAATTATACAATAATTAATCATATGTAAAAATATTTTAATTTCAAATGATATTTTCATTTACTTGTAAAATTAGATTTTATTGAATCTCTACTTCCCTGTGATTTTCTTAAATGTCTAGGCATATTATTTAATATGTGCACATCAATAAAATCAAACAAGTTGTGAAAAATGATTTCAATGGAAAATTGTGCCATCAGAAATGATAAACAAGATAATCACTGGGAAAAAATTGGAAATACTTATATGAAGCGATGCAAAGTGAAATGAGAAGAAACCAGGAGATCAATGTACTCAGTAACAATAATAGGTTATAATGATTAACTGTGAATGACTTAAACCCTTATTACCAAGGCAAGGATCCAGGATAATTCCAAGTGACTGATGGCAGACAGAGTTATCTACAACCATAGAAGGCACAGATAGAGTCAAAATTCATTTTGAAGTATACTATTCCTCACTTTATTTCCTCCATGAATTTTTCTCTAGTGCAAGCAACATATTTCTTGTTTCACAACATGACAAATGTAAAAATATGCATTGTATAATAATATATGTACAACCTATATCGTATTATCACCTAATTGAGGTGAGGAGAGGTATGGGAGGGAAGAAGAGAACATGGACTGCAAAATGTCAGAAAACATTAAAAATTTAATTACCTTAATCAGGAAAAAATAAAAAAAAATATTAAATAAAATGTATTGGAAAGAACAATGCTCAGCCTCTGGATAAATAACTCTGTATATATGTGTAATACCCTTTTTAGAATTTGTTTAAATCATGAAATCATAAAATTCAGGCTGAAAGGGAAATAAGATCTGATATTCTTCACTTCCCTCATTGTAGAGATAAGAAATATGAGTCCCCCAAAAGCAAAACAAATTGTTCAGTGTCCCGCAGGTAATTAGTAGTACAGGAGGAATTTGCAACTAGATCCTCTGACCTCACATCCAGCACTATTGGCTGGAGGACTGTTTATAAAATTAAGCTTGAGAGTAAAATGAGATTTCAATCATTTTAATAGAGTGAACTAGGGGTCAAACTATTTCCTGGGAACTGTAGCTGTGTACTTCTAAGTAAACATAAGTATTATATGCAAATTAGGAATATATTACATATTTCCACTTTCAAAGGTCAAAGATCTACTGAGGTTAAGAGAATCAATCAAATAGAAGCATATTTTCCTTAAATAGGAAAAGGACAGTCATAAGGACATTATGCTTCAGAATAGGAGAGAGTTTCCATCTATAATTTACTTTTCTGCTTTTGCATTTAAAAGGGAAAAATAGAAGCAGAAATTCAGAGTTCATTTGAGTTGATGCAGAGAAAGTGATCTCTGGAATCACATAAAGCAATCAAAAATAATATGTAGCTCTTCAATATGATAGGATTTATAGGATGGCAGGTCCTTTAACTACAAGCAAAATCATATACAAGTTAGAGGTGAGAGCTAGGGAAAAGAAGGAAATATTAAGACCTATCTATAAATCTATTCAAATAGATCTTTCCAAAGTTCCAAGAGCTGTATACCAAAAAAAAACAAACAAACAAAATAAACATTTCTTTATGCTGTACTGGTTTATTATAGCTAATTTATCTGAAATACTCTAGAACCTAAATGTGTATCTGTAGTGATTGGTAATATGCACTTAATGAAAAAGGTAACTAAAATGGTATAACCAAATATTCATATTTCTTTAAAATTTTAGCATAATGTTCTCTAAAGAGTTGGAATTGGAAGCGAGAGACTTGATTTTAATTCATCCTCAGGCACTTAATAATTATTAACAAGTAACTTAGACTTGCTCAACTTCAGTTTCATGTTCTAAAAATGGAGAGATTAAGATTTATCTGCCTGTTTCATTAGGACATGAGACAAATGATTTTTATACAACAAAGTGCTATAGACATGCGAGTTATTGCATTCTATTTATATTATTGTTTATAGTTTGAAAATGTTGTTTATTCTATTAACATCTTTTGTTTTTATATCATATTCATTTTAATATATTGCATCTACCTTTCTAGCAAGTCACTACATATAATAACTATTTAATTTAAAAATATTTTTTAAGTTTGATTATTGAGACAATGAGTTGTAATTGATTGTTTTTAAAGCAGAATAGAGAGGAAAGAGTTATGACAGATAATTTAGCCTAAGTTGTCTAGCTTTTAAAACTGAGATACTATACCCTAAATACCATTATATCCCTGGTGTCAGTTATTTGATTTTCATTTAGAGTATCTAAGAAGATAAAAAAGCTTTTAGAGAATCTTACATACCCCTAAACTATAAAGTGAGGATAAATGTCACATAGGTCTAAAACTTTTTGAAGATGGAATAAGTGATCATTTATTGGGCATAGCCAAAATTAGAGAAGTCCATGATATTGAAGAAGGTGTGTGGGAGGGTCGTGCATGTTTGCCTGTGTTTATCACTACAGATGTGTATGGTCTTAGTTCAATGAGAGGAGTTCCACCTATTTTCTTATTATTTTTTCTTAATGAGCTATTTTCATATAAGATTTGTCACATCTGCTAACATATGGTAAATAGCACCAGTATAAAAGAATTGTAGAGATTGAATCTGTGTTGCTATTTTAATATCAAAGTAATGCTTTTCTCTAAATCATTAGTTTGGGAAATTAAACAGAAACATATCATAGAATGATGGGTCCTCAGAGTCGAAGGGGAATAGAGAGGTAGATTCCAGTGTTTCCAGCTTTCTTGCAAGGCTTAGGTCTGCTCTGTAACATCTATATCAAATGTTTTTCTAAGTGTTTGCTTGAAAAGTTTTTTGAGAGGAATCTCTTACTTTGTTAACTAGTTGTTTCAGAACCATTAGTTTTACTTTATTCCATTTCACTTATGAATTAGAAAAATGGATGCCGTATGGAAAGAATTTTAAGTACTTTTAGGAAATTTTTATTTCATTTTAAGGAATATCACATTGTCTATTTGTATTCCCATGGTTTAAATTAGCCCTTTTTCTTTCCTTTGTTTGGAGTTGGTTTTTAATTTAAACGTATTTATTAGTTATGTTAAGATACCAAAGTAACTTCTGCTTTTCTTCCTCTTCCCCAATTAGAGAAGGCATCATTTGAAAAAAAATGACATTTATGTCATAATAAACTGTCATGAGTTTTTTCAATTTATCAGTTTCTTTTCTCTACAACTGGACATACAAAAGCCATTCTTCAAACAATATCTGTTATATGTAATGTTCTTTGGTTCTGGTAATTTCATTTTTCATAATTTCATACAAGTCTTCTGTGTTTTATTTTAATTAACTTCTTTCTTTGTCATTTCTTATCACACAGCAGTATTCCATCACAATCATGCCATGACATTTCTTAGATATTTCCTAATGATGGGCATCACTTCCATTTCTAGTTCTTTGCCACCAGGTGCTATAAATATTTTAGAATATATAGGTTCATTTCATTTTTTCTTGATTACTTTAGTAAATAAATTGAATATACAGAGAGATTATATACATATATAAACTATATAAGATAGCTAATATATGTATTAGATATGTGAAGTATTTATCCAATATAGTGGTAGTCTCTCGGTGACCGAGAATGACGATTGTCTTTGTGCAGTTTCATCTACGGTGTACCCTCCTGTGGCTTTGGAGTCCAAAGGCTGAGGCGCACAGTTTGTGGCACATGGGGCATGGGTCGCCAGTTGTTACGGGAGGTGTGGGTGTGGCCTGGTGTCGGCGTTCACGCCCAGCGGCAAGACGTCGAGGTCGCTCATCTTCAAAGGTGGTGGTGGCATGGTGATGTGGGTTCGCCAACTGCTTCTGACAGAGGCTGCGAGTTCTAGTTGCTTTGGTGTAAGGCCAGCCCACTTCAAGTTGGACTTTAGCTGATCCTTGAATCTTCTCTTTGGTCGGCCTTGTTTCCTGAGTCCAGCTGACAGGTCACCGTAGAATATCTGTCTTGGTACTCGCTGTGGATCCATGTGGATGACGTGTCCAGACCATCGTAGCTGGTGTGCACAAAGACACTTGTGCGTGAAGGAGATTTAAGTGGAAAAGTCGATGCAGAGAGACAGTCCCCTTCTCTCGGCGTTGGAAGCCTGGGTCCAGTGGCACGAAAAATCGTTACACCTGGAGACTTCCTCAGCTGCATCGGATGGCCATGTTGTCTTTTGTGCTCCATTACGCCCTAAGCACTCCACAGTGCCTTGCTGCATCGCCCTCTCAGTCGTTGAACCTTCTTATTGGTTTCTTCCACCTGTTCCGCCGAAGCACGACGACCCGATGGCTGCCCTCACAAGGTTTAGCCGGCCTGTCGAAGCCATTGCCCGGGGTGTGGCACTGCCACATGCTAGCAGCTACTGGGAGCCACAAGTGAGAGCTGGGTGTCAGGTGAGGGTCAGAGGCTGGAGAGCTGCCCTAGGAGGGCACGACAAGCCCTCCATACCAGAGATACTATCCCTCCCTGAACACCCTATACACCCCTTATCCAATATATACATACATATAAACACACATATCATAGATAAGAACTTTAGATTATTTTAGATCTTTTCTTGATATTAAATATAATAAATTTTCCTTTATCAGTTCAATTTAAAACATGAAAATATTTATTCAGTGCCAACTGTGTGAAGAGCACTGTGAGAGTCACTAGGAGAGATACTAATCTTGAGTAGGATATGCTCTCTGCTTATGCCTTAATGGGTTATCAAGCATTTAGGTTATAATTCACAATAATGTATAATCAAAATATTCAAACTTCCCTCAAACTTTTGCTTTGAAATAAAAGAGTTAGAGAATAAAAAAATCAATACTTTTTTAGCCATTTCAGTTATATAATACTCTTTTCTTTGAATCCTTTATCCTTTTTCTCATACCTGGATTCTGGTTATTAAATTTAAGTCCTGGCTTATTTTTCTCATTCATCTTCTGCGCACCTCTTAAGGAGGTGCTGAATTAGATGGAATTACTCTTACAATGCATATCCGATACATTGCAAATTCGCATACACATGTGAGTGTGGCCTTTATTATAGGATGGTTCTTTCTTTCATCCCTAATTTAGGCTCTATCTCACCAAAGAAACTATTCCAATTTTTTCTCTTTCTTCCTTAAGCATTTCACATTCCAACCCTCATGCCTAGCTGAGCATCGTGCTTTTTTACTTAGAAATTTAAGGCCATCTGACTTTCCTCTATTTTCTCCTATTCCCTGATCCTCAAAACCACTTAACATAATTCCTCATTCTCACCTATTTCTCTACATTCTCTGAAAAAACATTATCTTTTCTTGCCAAGAACAACTTCTCTACACACGCACTTGAACTCATTTTCTCCCCTATTATCCAGTAGATTGTATCTTCAGTTGTACCTTTTCTATATTAAATCTTCAGTCTCCTTAAAAAACAAAAACCCAAACAACACATCACTATACCTTTCATTCATGCTGTCATCTTGTATTATTTTCTTCCTTTTTCATTCAAACTCTGGGAAAAAGAAAAGTTGCCTCTGCTTCCTCTCTTTTTTTGACTATTCAGTGCTATATAGTCTGACTTCTGACATTATCATTCATAAAATACTAACCTTCCAGTATCTCAGGTAAAAAAATATCATCATTATTTTTAACTACTTTCTGTACTTCTACCTGTTCAATCTTTTACCCAGTCTTGTTGTTTCTACATGTATAATATCTCACATCTCAATAATATTTCTTAGATTTTATTTTCTAATCTAAAACATTAGTTCAAACTTTCAAGAACTCTCTATCTTAGATTATATTATTATATATTAATAAAACATCTATATTATTAAAATACTATTATATTATTAATATATAAATATATTAATAAAACTTCCTTGTAAATTGTTATCCTCCAGAATGCTTTACCATCCCAATCCATCCTACTACCAAAGGATTCTTCTTATGAACACATAAGGCCACATGACTCCCCTATTTCACAAATTCCTACAGTTTACTATTATTTCTTGGATAAAATCTAAACTTTTTTGTTTAGATTTTATAACTTTAAATAATCTAATCCTAATCTATTTTTCCAGATATTGGAATTTTTTTTCTCATTTCTATCCTCTGTGATCCAGACAAACTAACCTAACTTTTTCATTCCTTTATTCCTTATCCCCAAAACTACATCTTCTACTATGTATCACTGGAATCACTGTGTGACCAGAATGAATTCCAGCCTTCTAGTACTCTACCTCATAGAACCTTTTTTTCTTCATTAAGATACAGCCCAAACATTAACTTCTGCATATTCAGCTACTTTACATATCTTTATATTTATTCACTTTATATTTTTAACATATAAACTCATGTGTACTTGTTTTCTCCCTCATTAAAGAATAAGTTCCTTACATGTAAGGATTGTTTCATTGTTTTTGCTTCTATCGACAGCATCCAGCAGAGATACCTTATGTACATCTTAATAAGAACTACCTATATGTATTTTGAAGAGAGCCTGGACTCAATGGGAAAAATCTGAATAAAATATATAAATGAAAGTTATGGGGAAATGGTAGATGAAATCTGGGTTAGAAGGAATGTGGGGGGCTATTAAAAATTGAAAGAGTCAAGAAAAGGAAAGTCCTCATGGAGATAATATTCAGCTGGGTTTTAAATGATGATCAGATAATCAATAGGTAGAGAAAGACAAGTTTAGAAATAGGAAACTCACCTAGAGAAATACTTAAATTAGTCTTCTATCTCACTTAGGTGAGTATTCCTGAAAATGATATGTATCATGACCCATGAAAGCCTACCAATCATAGACAACTCATGTCTTTATGTTCCCTTTCAGTTTATCACAGGGTCTACCCATTGGGAACTTCCTTGATTTCTCTTGATATGGCAAGGATTCTGATGAATCATTCTTTATATATATTTGCTCTTTCCATGGAACCAAACTATATTATTGTTCCTTCATATACTGTCTACACTGACTCTTCTTCATGATTCACTATTTATAATGTGTGGCAGTCAGTTCTCTCCTCTGGCCTTTTCTATCATCTTTTGGGTGATCTTCAATGTCTTTTTTATATAATAGTGTTTTATCACTTATAGGCATATAACAATAATGAAAGCATATTGTTTTTTTTTAAAAAGGGACCTTTTTATTATCATCTATATCTTCTACTGACCCCCCTCACTTCAACCAATAAAATATTGGGACTTTTTCTTTAGTCTCTTGCACATGGTAGTTTGCTAATAAATATATGTCAAATTGGAAAGCTAGTATAGTTCAAGAGTGATATCACTGAACCTACTATGAGTTTATGTTTCTAAAATGGGGTTTTGAAAAACCTGGCCGATAGTATTCTGCAACTCTTTAAGAAATCTGTACAGTTCTTCTTCCCAAGAACAAATTCAAGGAGATAAAATGACGTTATTTGTGAGAAGATATAGCAAGGGATCAAAGTGAGGTTTAGAAAAAGCTGATGTCCTTGCTATCATGATGAATGAACCTCGGTAAGGTCTTATAGAGGAAGATAAAAGAGAAACACTGATGTATAGTATATTTAATGAGGGAAGGGAATAAGCATTTATATTATGCCTATTATATATCAGGAACTGATAAGTGCTTTACAAGTATCTCATTTGATTCTTACATTGGAAGAAAGTACTATTATTATCTCCTTTTCATAGCTGAGGGAACTAAGGCAAATAGTGCTAAAATGAGTTGTATTCCCTTACAAGTATAAACTCATTGAAAGTGAGAATAGTCTTTTTGCTTATATGTGTATCTTTAGCACATAGCATATTACAGAATTGCTTAATAAATGGTGTATCTTTCTATCAATCTGCCTAACTAGCCATTCATCCCACTAAGAAAAGGGCAAAGGCTGGAGAATACAGAAATTGGGCTAGGAAAGTTCTGGAAGCCTTTAAAGCCTTTTCCAACTGAAAACAAATTAAAAGAAGACACTACACAGTGGCACTTATATGAAAAGATTTTCTCCTTACTTTATGAAGTGACAGCTGAAAAAATGAAGCAAATGCATGTTAATATGTCTATGTCATGGTTTTTTGAAAGTATGCACAGGTAGGTAAATGACCTTCGGACCTTGATACAAGGTCCATATGTTAGTGAGGTTTATAGTTCTGCATATAAGAATCCCATTGCCAAGAACAGACTTCTGGTCAACCAATTCTGAGAATAATCTCAATTCCTGATCTCAGCAAGAATTATTTATAGCTACAGGTATGCACCTGCTGATTTCTCTGAAGTCACAGGATTTCAAGGTCATACACTTGAATTTCAACTGTTTTTTAATCCCTAAGGTAAGGACCCAAAACTCATGTCTTCGAATGCATCAGGCTGTCTATTGAATGTCAGCTAAGGTGCTTTCATAGGTTAAAGATTGGGGTTACACATGTCAACAGAAGTGTGACTTGGCAATGCTAAAACATTAAAAGCCAAAGCCAAAGTTAAATAATGTACTCTTCCTCTGAAGTTTTGATTTATTTTCTGGCATTTTGGATCAAAGAGTAAAATAAGCAAGAGGTCAAGGAAATAAGATGCAATTCCAATTTAGTTGAGTTTGAACTTGCTAACCCTTCCTCTCAGTGGTATAAAGCAGGCAAGCAATGCACACTCTTGGGAAATGCAGACATTCTTAAATGCAAATAAATATTTTTGAGAAAAAAATTGTTCTTGAACAGTGAGCATCATTATCAGTGAAACCAATTGAATTGGTGTTTTTTTTTTCCTTTCCCAGCATTCTAGCATCTCAGAAATGGAAGAGGCATCACAGTCAACTAGTTCTACAACTACTTGAGAGAGAATTCTCTTGACAACTTCTGAACAAATGAGTATCTCATATATTTGTAAAGATTAGCAGAGAAGGGGGAATATTGTCTCTATTGATGCAGTAAATTTTACATTCCTGATTGTTTTAAGTTTGCCTTTCATTTTCTGACTGCTGCCACTCTCCTTAGCTTTCTGTCCCTACTGATCAAAGAGGAAAAAAGTCTAAGAAACTTCAAGAAGAAAAACAAATTTTCTGAAAATGGATGTCCCTTTACATTCAATTCCACCCCTTTACTTAGAAGAATAAGATGTGTTTTCTTATCATTTTTCAAAAACTAGATTTTTCATAATAATCTGATTTAGACTTGTTTACTTTCATTGTTTGTATTAGTAAAGATGTTGTGTTTATTGCCCTTTTGATTTACCATTCCTTATTCTGTATCATATACTAGAGGTTTTCTCATTTTTCTGAATTCTCATTTTACAGTTCTTATAGTTATATAATAATTCCATAAATGAATGTATAATATTTTCATAAATTAAATGAATGAATGTATTTTCAGACACTCTAGAATTCTTTGGAATGTCTCCTTACTTAATGATGAATAGATAGTAGATAGGACAATATCTTTAGATACATATAACTCTATGCAGACATTTATAACATTTTATTTCCTAACCATTTTATACTTTACTTTCATTTTATTAAGGGTTAACACATACACACAGATATATATATATATATATATATATAATTGTGATTCTTAGATGTGAATTTTTCCATTTATTTATTTACTCTTTTTTTCTTTTATAATACTTCATCTTTGCTTAAATTAATTTGATCCTAATTTCCTCTGATGAACACTTCCCTCTTTTTTTAGTTCCTCTGACTTACTCACATTTCAATGAGTTTTTAAAAATCACTATTCTCTCATACTTGCATTGTATTTATTAATCTTTCCTATTTTTCTTTATTCTTTCCCTTCCCAGATCAGATGAATGTGATTGAAAATACTCTTTGACTGCCTTACCCAGTCATCCTCTTGATTTTACTAAATTTTATCTTATATACTTTTTCAAACAAATATTCATTTATTTATCCACTGTCAAGTTTTTCTTCTAACACTTAATTTTTACTTTTAAGAATTTAGAAATTTTGTTATTTGGAATATATAAGATTTTTATTGAGATCAATTCATTGTCTATGGTAACTTTCAGCAAAATGTAGTTTCTCTTTATCTTCTTTAGTTATTTCTTCCATTTTTGCTTTTTCTTTATCTGAGATGATAATGATTTTTCTGCTTTTTAAATTTATTTTTCAACAGAAGAATAATATATTTTGTTTAATTTCTTTATTTTAATTCTGTGCATTTTTCTGATTAAGACTATTTTCTTATAAGTAACATGTTATTGAATTATATTTTCTTATTTATTCTGTCATATACACTTTTATTCACTCCATTCACATTAGCAGCTCTGATTATTAATGATATTTTATTTCTTTCCATACCTCTTCTCTTATAATTTATCTTCCCTTTTTCTCCTTTTTCCATCTTTATGAGTCTGTTTGAAGTATGACTTCTCATCCCTTTATCCTTTCCTACCTTATTTTTTACTTCCCTTTTCTTTAAGTTTTTTCTTTTCTTCTTCCTATGGACCAAGATATATTTCTCTCTGTGTGTATGCTTATTCTTCCCTCTTAAAACCAGTCCAGATATGAGTTCAATTCTAACCTGACCCACTTCATTGCCCCCTTCATTTATAATATTCTTCTTGTATTTCTGTGAGCTTATTTTCCCTATTTGTCCTCTTCCTTCCTTCTTCTTCCAAAGCATTCTTCTTCCACATTTCCATTCTTCTTTTGAGATTCTTCAAACAAAATAAAATCAAGCCCAGGCCTTCTGGCTAATGAGAATCATTCTAAGACCCCAGTACATGATAAAGTTCTGATAGATTACATGTATCATTTTCCTATGTAAGAATTAAAAATAAGTTTAAATTCATTTTGTTCTTCATGACTCCTTGCTCATGTTTAGTGTTTTATGTTTCTCAACTCCTGTGTTTATATTTCAAATTTTCTACTCTGCTATCTTCTTTTCACCAGGAAAACTTAAAGATTATATATCCCATTAAGATCAATATTTTTCTGCTTATAGGATTATAAATAGTTTTTCTGTATAGGTTATTGTTTGGAAGTCTAGGTCATGATTTTAGGATACAAAGAGAAATAAAAGAGGTGCAAGCTATTATTAAATTATCACATTTCAGAAGGTTGTATCAGTATCTTCATTTTATTTTATTTCATTTTGCCTTATGTTTTTAAAATATATTTGCAGTTTTTTAATGATTTCCTTAAATGTCCAGGCTTTGTCACCCCTCCACATAGCTTTCATATTATCTAATGATCCTTTATTATTTATTTTAAAAATTCTTACCTTCCATCTTAGAATTAATACTGTGTATTGGTTCCAAGGCAGAAGAGTCATAAGGGCTATGGAATGGGGGTCAAGTGACTTGCCCAGGTTCACACAGCTGGGAAGTGTCTGAGGCCATATTTGAACCTAAGACCTCCCATTTCTAGCCCTGGCTCTCAATTCACTGAGAGCTCAGCTGCTCACCTGTAATGATTCTTTAAATCATCACTCCTCACTCATTTTCCAGATCAGTTATTTTTCCTATGAGATAATTTAGATTTTAATTTTTTAAGACTTTTGACTTCTTTCTGTTATAGATTGAAATCTCAAAGAGTCGTTAGTTTCTGTTTGGTCAACTTTAATATTCATATATATGTATATATGCATATTTATATATATATTCCCTATCATCATGTAAAAATAGTTTAAGAAACTTAAATAAATAAATTGAGCCTGGAATTCTCTTTCCCACCCTACATTGATTCAATGTTTTGATAGTAAACAAACAAATATTGATTTAACATTAGTATTCATATAATATTTTTCTATATTAATCTTTTTGTGGAAGAAAACACAAATAAAATGAGGAAAGTGAAATATTGTTTGATTTATTTTGGTATAGACTCCTGTCAGTTTTTTTCCCTGAAGGCAGATGGCATATTTCATTTTGAGTATATTGAATTTTTTTTGGATCATTATATTTCTGAGAGTAGTCAAGCCATTCTCAGCTGTTCAGTATTAATATTGCTTTTAATGTGTAAAATATTTTTTCCTGTACTACTCACTTCACTTTGCATCAGTTGTTTTTTCTGAAATCATCTTGCTCATTATTTCTTACAATAATTAATCACAACTTCTCCTGTCCTTCCCCAATTGATGAACATTCCCTGATTTTCCAATTACATCCCCTGAAATGATCTGGTATAGTTTTGTACATATAGATCCTTTTCCTTTTTTTTAAACCCATGGATATGGAGCTTGTAATGGTATTATTGAGTTAAAAGTGTATGTGCAGTTTTATAACCCTTTGGGCATAATTCCAAATTGTTCCTCAGAATGGTTTAATAAGTTCACAATCACCATAATAATGCATCACTGTCTCAATTTTCTACATCCCCTCCAAGTTTTGTTATTTTCCTTTTCTGTTATAACAAATCTGAGAGATGTCAGATAACACCTTCTATTTATTCTAATGAGTATTTTTCAAATAATAGTGATTTGAAATATTTTTCAATTAAATATACATATCTATTGTTTTCTTTCCATTTGAAAACTACTTGTTAATATCCTTTGGTCATTTCTCAATTGAAGGATGACTTGCATTCTAGAACATTTGACTCATTTTTCAACATACCCCCTGGGGATATTTTTCAGGATGCAATTGGTGTATTCTTTCAGTTCCTATTTTACCTTCTGGTTCTAGAATCTCAGGATAGTTTTCCTTATTTTCTTGAAAGATAAAATTTAGACTCTACATTTTTTTTATCATGGCTTTCAGATAGAAGAGTAATTTTTAAGTTATCTTTTCTGGATCTATTTGCAGGTCAGTTATTTTTCCAATGAGATATTTCACATTTTCTTGTATTTTTTCATTTTTTTGAATTACTTTTATTTTTTCTTGTTCTCTCAAAGCATCATCAGTTTGCAGATATTTTATTTTTAAAGAATTATTTTATTCAGTGATCTTTGGTATCTCCTTTTCCATTTGTCCAATTTTACTTTTAAGGGTTTTTTTGGTAATTTTTTAAAATATCTTTTTCCATGTGGCCAATTCTGATTTTTTAAGAGTCCTTTTCATCAAATTTTTGGATATCTTTGTATCTGACTAATCCTTTTTAATTTTTTAAAATTTAGAATTTTTTTCCATTGTTACATGATTCATGATAACCCCCAATCCCTGTTCTTTCTTTCCCTCTCCTGAAGTGAGATAGAAGTTCCACTGGGTTATACATGTATCATTTTTCAAAAACTATTTGCATGTTATTCATATTTTCAGTATAGACATCTTTTAACATAAAAACCCTAATCATATCCCTTTCAAACTCTGTGATGGGTCATATGTTTTTCTTCTGCATTTCTGTTTCCACAGTTATTTCTCTAGATGTGGATAGTATTCTTTCTCATAAATTCCTCTGGATTGTCCTGGGTCATTGCATTGTTACTGGTAGAAAAGTCTATTACAGTCAATTGTGTGATAATGTATCAGTACAATGTTCTCCTGGTTCTGCTTTTTTCACTCTGCATCAATTAATGGATGTCTTTCCAGTTCACAGGGAATTATTCCAGTTCATTATTCCTTTCAGCACAATAATATTCCATTACCATCAGATACCACAATTTATTGAGTCATTCCCCAATTGATGGGCACCCCTAATTTTTCAACTTTTGCCACCACAAAGAGCACAGCAACAAACATTTTTGTACAAGTCTTTTTCCTTATTACCTATTTGGGGTACACACCCAGCATTGGTATGGATGAGTCAAAGGTACGCATTCATTTAAAGTCCTTTGTGCATAGTTTCAAATTGTCCCCCAGAATGTTTGGACCAATTCACAACTCCAAGAGCAATGTATTAATTTCTGAATTGGGCCACATTCCCTCAGATTTTTATCACTTTCCTTTGTTGACATGTGGACCATCTGTTTTAATTTGCATTTCTCTAATCAGGAGGGATTTAGAACACTTTTTCTTGTGCTTATTAATAATTTTGATTTCATCATGTGAAAACTACCTATTCATTTCCCCTGACCATTTGTCACTTGGGGAATAGCTAGACCTTTTGTAAGTTTTAATTAGTCCCTTATATATTTGGAAAATTTAATCTTTGTTAGAGTTTTATTATAAAACTATTCTCCCAGTTTGTTGCTTTCCTTCTAATTTTGTTTTCATTGATTGTGTTTGAACATTTTTTAAAATTTAATACAATCAAAGTCATTCATTTTACATCTTGCAAAGTTCTCTGTAAAATGGAGATTTGAACCCTAGACTTCAATCCCCAGAAGTCCTTGGTATTTCCCCAAAGTCCCTATAATCTCACTTGAGTCTCCACCTGGGTAAGATCACAATGAGTATTTAAACTGGCAGTAATTCTGACCTTGGCCACTTCCTCTACTTGGACATTGCAAGATGTAGTGAGTAGGCTGTGAATGGGCTAATCAGCCCTAGGCACGTGGTTTATTATTTTGTATCTTTGATTTCTAATAATCTTTAATAAACCTCACAAAATATAAAACTTTTATTATGAGAAATTAATTTAATTTTTATATCTCTATCTCTGGTCTTAAATTAACTCCTTTCCCTCAAATCCAACAGGTATACTATTCTAGGTTCACCTAATTTATTCATGATTTCACTCTTTATATTTGTCATTTACCCATTTTGAATTTATCTTGGTATAGGGTGTAAGATGTTAATCTAAACCTAAATTTTTTTCCCACACTTTTTCAATTTCCCCAGCATTTTTTTTCAAATAGTGAGTTCTTGTCTCAAAAGCTGTGGTCTTTGGGTAAACAAACACTAGCTTCAAGTCATTTACCTCTACTCTATTTCATTGTTTAACCCTTCTATCTCTTAGCCAGTACAATATTGTTTTGATGACCATTGCTTTATAATACAGTTTAAGATCTGGTACTGCTAGACTCTGATCCTTCAAATTAAAAAAAATTATTTCCCTTGATATTCTTGATCTTTTGTTCTTCCAGATCAAATTTGTTATATTTTTATGATTCTATAAAAATTTTTGGGGTGGGTTTGATACTGAATAGGTAGATTAATTTGGATAGGATTGTCATTTTATTATATTAGCTCATCCTATCCAGGAGCAATTAATATTTTTACAATAGTTTAGATCTAGTTCTAATTGTGTGAAAAGTGTTTTGTAGTTGTGCTCCTATAATTCCTGTATTTGTCTTGGCAGATAGATTCCTAAGTACTTTACATTGTCCAAAGTGATTGTAAATTGAGTTTTTCTTTCAAACTCCTACTGCTGAATTGTGGTGGAAATATATAGCAATGCTTATGATTTATGTGGATTTATCTAGTACCCTGAAAATTTGGTTAAGTTGTTAAATATTTCCACTAATCTTTTGGTTGACTTTCTGGGGTTCTTTAAGTATATCATCATATAATCTGCAAAGAGTAATAGTTTCATCTCCTCATTGCCTACTTCAATCCCTTCAATTCATTTTTCTTCTCTAATTGCTATCACTACCATTTCCAGAAAGAAAAATAAATGATAGAGGTATTAATGGGTATTCTTGCTTCACTCCTGATCTTATTGGGAAGGCTTCTAACTTGCCTTCACTGCTGATGATACTTGATGATGGTTTTAAAAATATACTGTTTATTATTTTGAGGAATAGCCCTTCTATTTCTATACTTTCTAGTGTTTTCAATAGGAATGGGGATTGTTTTATTTTGTCAAACATTTTTTCTGCATCTATTGAGATAATAATGTGACTTCTGTTGTTTTTCTTCTTGATATGGTCATTTATTTATGTGAATGGTTTTCCTACTCTTAAACCATCCTTACGTTCTTGGTATAAGTCCTACCTGATCATAATGAAAAATCCTCATGATAAATTGCTGGAGTTTTTTTCCCTAGTATTCTATTTAAGATTTTTACATCTATATTGATTAAGTTTGGTCTATAGTTTTCTTTCCTCTGTTTTTGGTCTGCCTGGCTTTGGAGTCAGTACCATATTTGTGTCATAAAAGGAATTTGGTAGAACTCCTTTTTTGTTTATTTTGTTAAATAATTTGTATAATATTAGGATTAGTTGTTCTTTGAATATTTGATAGAATGAACTTGTGAATCCATTTGGCCCTAGGGATTTTTTCTTAGGAAGTTCTTTGATGAGTTGTTCAATTTCTTTTTCTGAGATGGTATTGTTTAAGAATTCTATTTCTTCTTTTGTTAATCTGGGCAATTTATATTTTTGTAAATATTCACCTATTACCCCAAATTGTAATATTTATTGCCACTTAATTGAGCAAAGTTGTTCTTAATAATTGCGGTAATTTCCTCTTCATTAGAGGTGAGATCACCCTTTTCATCTTTACTACTTTTAATTTGATTCTCTTCTTTCTTTTTTTAAATTAAATTGACTAGTACTTCATCTTTTTTGTTTTTTTTTAAGTACGTGCTCATAGTCTTATTTATTAGTTCAAGAGTTCTTTTACTTTCAATTCTATTAATTTCTCCTTTGATTTTTAGGATTTCCAATTTAATTTTTACCTGGGCATTTTCAATTTTTTATTTCTAATTGTTTAAGTTGAAAGCACAATTCATTGATCTCCTCATTCTCAGTTTTGTTAGTATTGACACTGAATGGTATAAATTTTCCCCTGAGTACTGTTTTGTCTGTATCCCATAGGTTTTGATATATCACCTCATTGTCATTCTCTTTAATGGAGTATGAAATTGTTTGTATGATTTCTTCTTTAAACCACCAGTTTTTTTAAACCCTTTCCTTCCAATGCTGTGTATTGGCTCCAAGGCAGAAGAGTGGCAACTACTAGGCAATTGGGGTCAAGTGACTTGCCCAGGTCACACAGCTGGGAAGTGTCTAAGGCAAGATTTGAACCTAGGACCTCTCATCTCTAGACATGGCTCTCAATCCACTGAGCTACCCAGCTGCCCCTTGACCCACCAGTTTTGAAGAATTAGATTATTTAGTTTGCAATTGATTTTAAATTTGTCTTTCCATGGACCCTTGTTAATTATAATTTTTATTGCATTGTTATCTGAAAATAAGTGCCATTTATTTCTGCTTTTCTACATTTGTTTGTAATATTTCTATGTCTTATTACATGGTTATTCTTTGTATATATATGCCATGTATTGCTATGAAGAAATATATTCCTTTTTATCCCTGTTCAGTTTTCTCCAAATATCTCTTAACTCTAATTTTTCTAGCATTTCATTTATGTCCCTTACTTCTTTCTTATTTATTTTAGTTCAATCTGTCTAGTTCTGAAAGGGAAAGGTTGAGATCCCCCACTCATATGGTCTTACTATCTATTTCCTCCTTGAGCTTCTTCAATTTTTCCCTTAGAAATCTAGATACTATACCATTTGTTACATAAATGTTTAGCAATGATATTACTTCATTGTTCATATTAACTTTTACCAAAATGTAATTTCCTTCCTTAAATCTTTTTATCAGATCAATTTCTACCTTGACTTTGTCTGGTATCATGATTGCTACTCCTGCTTTTATTTTTTTTTTTTACTTCAGATAATGCATAATAAATTCTGCTCCAGTCTTTTACCTTAAATCTGTGAGTGTCAACCGGCCTCAAATGTGTTTCTTATAAACAACATATAATACGAATCAGGTTTTTAATCCACTCTGCTATCTGTTTCCATTTAATTGGTGAGTTCATACCATTCACATTCGGCATTATGATTACTAATTGTGCATTGCCAGCCATAGTATTATTCCCTTTAGATTCCATTCTATTTCCTTTTACTCTGTTCCTCATCAGCAGTATTTTGCTTTTTGTCTCTCCCCCACCCCCTAGTTTCCCCTCCCTTCAGTTACCCCCTACTTCCCTTGTCTTTTCCCCCTCTACTTCTCTGTAGGGTTAGACGGAATTCTTTACCCTACTGAGTACACTTGTTTTTCCCTTTTTGAGCAAGTTATAATGAGGGTAAACTTTAAGTATTGCACATCACCACCCTTAGCCTCCTATCTTTATATTGATTTTTCTAGCTTCTTTATGGTACATAATTTACTCCATTCTATCTCTCCCTTCCCTTTTCTCTCAGTTCAACCCTCTCTTTCAGCCCTTGATTAATTTTGTTTACATATAATTCATATGCACATATATCATATAATACATAAATATTGTTCCATATCAACAAATTTAAATATATATCATATATATATGTATATATATATATATATATATATATATCATGTTATTTTATAATCAGCTTACTCTTCCATCCTTTTTCTGAGCAAATTCCTTCTATCTTCTCTACTACTAAGAGTAATTTTTGAGAATTACAGACATCCTCTTTTCATGTAAACATATAAACATTTTTACCTTACTGAGTCCCTTAAATTTTCTCTTTCTTATTTACCTTTATAGGTTTCTCTTGTGTCCCTTATTTTTCCCTCAAAATTTTTGTTTACATTTGGCTTATTCCTCAGGAATGCTTAGATATCTTCTATTTTATTAAATGACCATTTTTTCCACAGAAAGAATATACTCACTTTTGCTGCATAGGTGACACTTGGTTGTAAGCCCAAATCTTTTGCCCTCCTGAATGTTATATTCCATGCCTTTTGATCCTTTAATGTAGAAGCCATTAGGTCCTTAGTGATCCTGATTGTAGCTCCATGGAATTTTAATAGTTTCTTTCTGGCTGCTTGAAGTATTTTTTTTCTTTGCCTTGGTAGCTCTTAAATTTAGCTGTTACATTGTTAGAAGTTGTCAATTTAGGATTTCTTTCTAGAGGTGATCTGTGAATTCTTTAAATTTCAATTTTATTTTCTTGTTCAAGGATTTTAGGATAGTTATCTTTGATAATTTCCTGTAATATGTTATCCAAGGTTTCTTCTTCATCATGTCTTTCAGGTAATCCAAAAAGTCTCAGATTGTCTCTTTTAAATCTATTATCTAGGTCAGTTGTCCTTTCAGTAAGATATTTCATGTTTTCCTCTGTTTTTTCATTCCTTTAATTCTATTTTATTGTTTCTTGATTCCTCATGAAATCATTAGTTTCCAGATGATGAATTCTGATTTTGAAGGCCTGCTTTTCCTCTGTCTGTTTTTGGTTCTCCCTTTTCTTTTTTTCTTTTTTTTTTAAGAAAAAAAAACATCTTTTATTATCATCACCATCCAGCTTTTTGTGCTGGACTATGTGCCCAATGATCAGATCTTCTAAAGACCATCTATACAACATTTCTTTCATGTTTCAAGAGATGAAAAAACTGTACAAGTGTAAGTACAAAAGTACACAAAACATTTGTTTGAAAAGTAGAACTTCTTTTTTTTTACTTTATTTTTTTTTATTTTTTATTTTTTTAATTTTAATATTATTTTATTTGGTCGTTTTCACACATTATTCACTGGAAACAAAGATCGTTTTCTTTTCCTCCCCTCCCCTCCCCCCCCTCCCCCGCCTTTCCCTCTCCCATAGCCGACGCATGATTCCACTGGTTATCACATGTGTTCTTGACTCGAACCCATTTCCCTGTTGTTGGAGTTTGCATTATAGTGTTCATTTAGAGTCTCTCCTCAGTCTTATCTCCTCCAACCCTGTAGTCAAGCAGTTGCTTTTCAGCGGTGTTTTTACTCCCACAGTTTATCCTCTGCTTGTGGGTAGTATTTTTTTTTAGATCCCTGCAGATTGTTCAGGGATTGCATTGATACTAATGGAGAAGTCCATCACCTTCGATTGTACCACAATGTATCAGTCTCTGTGTACAATGTTTTCCTGGTTCTGCTCCTCTCGCTCTGCATTACTTCCTGGAGGTTGTTCCAGTCTCCATGGAACTTCTCCACTTTATTATTCCTTTTAGCACAATAGTATTCCATCACCAACATATACCACAATTTGTTCAGCCATTCCCCAATTGAGGGGCATCCCCTCATTTTCCAATTTTTGGCCACCACAAAGAGCGCAGCTATGAATATTTTTGTACCAGTCTTTTTGTCCATTATCTCTTTGGGGTACAAGCCCAGCAGTGCTATGGCTGGATCAAAGGGCAGACAGTCTTTTATCGCCCTTTGGACATAGTTCCAAATTGCCCTCCAGAATGGTTGGATCAATTCACAACTCCACCAGCAATGAATTAATGTCCCCACTTTGCCACATCCCCTCCAGCATTCATTACTTTGCATAGCTGTCATGTTAGCCAATCTGCTAGGTGTGAGATGATACCTCAGAGTTGTTTTGATTTGCATCTCTCTGATTATAAGAGATGTAGAGCACTTTTTCATGTGCTTATTAATAGTTTCGATTTCTTTGGCTGAGAATTGCCTGTTCATGTCCCTTGCCCATTTGTCAATTGGAGAATGGCTTGATTTTTTGTACAATTGATTTAGTTCTTTATAAATTTTAGTAATTACACCCTTGTCAGAGGTTTTTATGAAGATTGTTTCCCAATTTGTTGCTACCCTTCTGATTTTGGTTACATTGGTTTTGTTTGTACAAAAACTTTTTAATTTGATGTAATCCAGATTATTTATTTTGCATTTTGTAATTCTTTCTAATTCTTGCTTGGTTTTGAAGTATTTCCCTTCCCAAAAGTCTGACATGTATACTATTCTGTGTTCGCCTAATTTTCTTATAGTTTCCTTCTGTATGTTCAAGTCATTCATCCATTTTGAATTTATCTTGGTGTAGGGTGTGAGGTGTTGATCTAAGCCTAATCTTTCCCACACTGTCCTCCAATTTTCCCAACAGTTTTTATGAAATAGTAGATTTTTGTCCCAAAAGCTGGGATCTTTGGGTTTGTCATATACTGTCTTGCTGAGGTTGCTTGCCCCCAGTCTATTCCACTGATCCTCCTTTCTGTCTCTTAGCCAGTACCAAATTGTTTTGATGACCGCTGCTTTATAATATAGTCTGAGATCTGGGACTGCAAGACCCCCTTCCTTTGTATTTTTTTTCATTAATTCCCTGGATATCCTTGTTCTTTTGTTCTTCCAAATGAACTTTGTTGTTTTTTTCTAAATCAGTAAAAAAAATTTTTGGAAGTTCCATGGGTATGGCACTAAATAGATAGATGAGTTTGGGTAGGATGGTCATTTTTATTATATTGGCTCGTCCTACCCATGAGCAGTTAATGTTCTTCCAATTGTTCAAGTCTAGTTTTAGTTGTGTGGAAAGTGTTTTGTAGTTGTGTTCATATAGATCCTGTGTTTGTCTCGGGAGATAGATTCCTAAGTATTTTATTTTGTCTTGGGTAATTTTGAATGGGATTTCTCTTTCTAGTTCTTGCTGCTGAGCTGTGTTGGAATTATATAGAAATGCTGATGACTTATGTGGGTTTATTTTGTATCCTGCAACTTTGCTAAAGTTGTTGATTATTTCAATTAGCTTTTTGGTTGAGTCTCTAGGATTCTTTAAGTAGACCATCATGTCATCTGCGAAGAGTGATAATTTGGTCTCCTCCTTGCCTATTTTGATGCCTTCAATTTCTTTTTCTTCTCTAATTGCTACTGCTAGTGTTTCTAATACAATGTCAAATAATAGAGGTGATAATGGGCATCCTTGTTTCACTCCTGATCTTAATGGGAATGGATTTAGTTTATCCCCATTGCAGATGATATTAGCTGATGGTTTTAGATATATACTGTTTATTATTTTTAGGAATGACCCTTCTATTCCTATGCTTTCTAGTGTTTTTAGTAGGAATGGGTGTTGTATTTTATCAAAGGCTTTTTCTGCATCTATTGAGATAATCATGTGATTCTTGTTGGTTTGCTTGTTGATGTGGTCAATTATGTGGATAGTTTTCCTAATGTTGAACCAGCCCTGCATCCCTGGTATGAATCCTACTTGATCATGGTGGATGACCCTTCTAATCACTTGCTGGAGTCTTTTTGCTAGTATCCTATTTAAGATTTTTGCATCTATATTCGTTAGGGAGATTGGCCTATAGTTTTCTTTCTCTGTTTTTGGCCTGCCTGGCTTTGGTATTAGTACCATGCTTGTGTCATAAAAGGAGTTTGGTAGGACTCCCTCTTTGCTTATTATGTCAAATAGTTTGTATAATATTGGGGTTAATTGTTCTCTGAATGTTTGATAGAATTCACTGGTGAATCCATCAGGCCCTGGGGATTTTTTCTTAGGCAGTTCTTTGATGGCTTGATGGATTTCAATTTCTGATATGGGATTATTTAAGAAAACTATTTCTTCTTCTGTTAGTCTAGGCAATTTATATTTTTGTAAATATTCATCCATATCACCTAGGTTGGTATATTTATTGCCATATAGTTGGGCAAAGTAGTTTTTAATGATTGCCTTAATTTCCTCTTCATTGGAGGTGATGTCCCCCTTTTCATCTTTGATGCTGTTAATTTGCCTTTCTTCTTTCCTTTTTTTAATTAAATTAACCAGTACTTTGTCTATTTTGTCTGTTTTTTCAAAGTACCAGTTTCTAGTCTTGTTTATTAGCTCAATAGTTCTGTCACTTTCTATTTTATTAATTTCTCCCTTAATTTTTAGGATCTCTAGTATGGTTTTCTTTTGGGGGTTTTTAATTTGTTCATTCTCAAGTTTTTTATTTGCATTTCCAATTCCTTGGTCTCTGTCCTCCCTAATTTGTTAATATATGCACTCAGGGATATGAATTTTCCTCTAAGTACTGCCTTGGCTGCATCCCATAAGGTTTGAAAGGATGTTTCGCCGTTGTCATTTTCTTCAACGAAATTGTTAATTGTTTCTATGATTTCTTCTCTAACTATCCGATTTTGGAGTATCATGTTATTTAATTTCCAATTAATTTTTGATTTGGGTCTCCATGTACCCTTGCCGATCAATATTTTAATTGCCTTGTGATCTGAAAAGGCTGCAGTTAATATTTCTGCTTTTCTGCATTTAAGTGCCATGTTTCTATGACCTAGTGTATGATCTATTTTTGTGAATGTGCCATGTGGTGCTGAAAAGAAGGTGTATTCTTTTTTGTCCCTATTTATTTTTCTCCATATGTCTATTAATTCTAATTTTTCTAAGATTTCATTCACCTCTTTTACCTCTTTCTTATTTATTTTTTGATTTGATTTATCTAAATTTGATAGTGGTTGGTTCAAGTCTCCCACTAATATGGTTTTACTGTCTAATTCCTCCTTCAATTCTCCTAGTTTCTCTATTAAAAATTTGGATGCTATACCATTTGGTGCATACATGTTGATTAGTGATATTTCCTCATTGTCTATACTTCCTTTTAGCAGAATATATTTACCTTCCCTGTCCCTTTTGATCAGGTCTATTTGTACTTTGGCTTTGTCAGATATCATGATTGCAACTCCTGCCTTCTTACTATCGGTTGAGGCCCAAAAGGTCTTACTCCAACCTTTAATTCTAACCTTGTGAGTGTCAACCCGTCTCATATGTGTTTCTTGAAGACAACATATGGTAGGGTTTTGTGTTCTAATCCAATCTGCTATTTGTCTGCATTTTATGGGTGAGTTCATCCCATTCACGTTCAAAGTTATGATTGTTATTTGTGGATTCGCTGGCATTTTGATGTCTTCCCCTAGTTCTGACCTTTCTTCTTTAGCTTTCTCCTTTTGAACCAGTGATTTACTTTAGGTCAGTCCCCCTAGTCCCCTCCCTTGAGATGCTTCCCTTTCTAGCCCCTCCCTTTTTATGCTCCCTTCCCCTCCCCCCTCTCCTTCCCTCCCTTTTTGTACTCCCTCCCCCCTCCCCCTCCTTAATTTTCCTTTCTTTCTTGCCCTAATGGATAAGATAGAATTCAGGATCCCACTGGATCTAGATGTTCTTCCCTCTCAGATTTGATTTCACTGAGAGTAAGGTTTAAGTAATTCCACTTCACGCTCTCTTCCTCTCCTTCTCATATGAGAGTTCTTCCCCTCCCCTTCCCATGTGTATCTTTATATGGGAAAGTTTATTCTATTGATTCCCCCCCTATTTCTTGAAGTTAATCTTAGTATTATCACGGTTCCCCCTCCCTTTTCCTTTTTTTGCCCCAACTTTCCCCAAATCTTCTTAATTCCCCAATCTTTCCCTATGCATGTTTCTTCTAACTACTCTTATGATGATACAATTTATGAGAGTTACACAAAACATTTTCCCCACATATTAATATATATAATTAGATGTAAATGTAGTCCTTATAGAAGAGAGTTTGACTTAAAGAGAAAGATAAGATTTATCTCCTTTTCCCTTTCTATCATATTTACCTTTTCATGTTTCTCTTGCTTTCTGTGCTTGGATATCGAACTTTCCACAGAGCTCTGGTCTTTTCTTAGCAAATGCTTGGAAATCTTCTATTTTGTTGAATGCCCATACTTTCCCCTGGAAGTATATAGTCAGTTTTGCTGGGTAGTTGATTCTTGGTTGGAGACCCAGCTCTCTTGCCTTTCTAAATATCGTGTTCCATGCTTTGCGGTCTCTTAGTGTGTTAGCCGCTAAGTCGTGTGTGATCCTTATGGGAGCCCCCTTATATCTGAAGCTCTTCTTCTTGGCTTCTTGTAGGATTTTCTCCTTTACTTGGAAGCTCTTGAATTTGGCAATTACATTCCTAGGCGTTGTCTTTTGGGGATTTAGTATAGAAGGTGTTCTATGAATCCTTTCTATTTCTATTTTGCCCCCTTGCTCCAGAACGTGGGGGCAATTTTCTTTTATAATCTCCTCTAGAATAATATCCAATTTGTTGTTTACCTCTGGTTTTTCTGGGAGACTGATGATACGGAGATTTTCTCGTCTTCCTCTGTTCTCCAGGTCCGTGACCTTCTCAGTGAGATATTTTATGTTTTCTTCCAATTCATTAATTATTTGGGTTTGCTTTATTGATTCTTGCTGTTTTATCATCTCACTTTCTTCGAGGTGCTTAATTCTGGTCATTAGGGACTGGATTTGCTTTTCAGCCTTGTCTGCCCTTCTATTGGATGCTTCGAGTTCTTTTTCCAATTGAGCAGTCTTATCTGTCAGACAGCTGATCTCTTTCTCCCATTTTTCTTTCCAGAAGGTTTCCATCTTTTGGATAAGTTCTAGTTTGAGATCTTCCAGAGCTTGTTGATAGTTTCCATTTTGGGAGGCGTGTTCTGAATTTTTTTGGATTTCCTCCTCATTCTCCTCTTTTCCTTGGGTACTTCCACCATAAAAGTTTTCAATAGTCACTTTTTTCCCTTTCTTCCTGGAGGCTTGATTTTGGGCCATGTGAGCCATCCCTTTGGTGGTTTTATTTCCCTTTCCTTTTTGGTCTGGGGTCTGGGTTATAAGAGCGGTTTTTCTGTGAATTTAGGTTGCTTCAGACTAGTTCTTCCCAGCCTCCGAGCCCAGGTATTCAGCTCCGCCCAGATAATCAGCGCGCGTTGTTCAGCGCAGCCCGCCCCAAGTCCAGGTCCGCTGGATTCTTCAGTGAAAGCGCCCTGAGACGTTTTTTCCTGGCAGTCCCCAGATCCCAAGGACCCTGGAGTGCCCCCCCAGACAGAGACGCTCCCCACTCACTCGCTGTCCCGGTGAGCGCTCAGGTAGCTCACTCTGGTTTAGTGGGGGAGGTGGGGTGGGGGAAGGGCGGCTCAGTTCACTTTTCTGTGCAAGCTTTTCCTTCTTATTTTAGTGTGGAAATGTTCAAGCCCCACGTACCTTTGCCTCTGTGGGGTACTGGGGAGTCCTTCTGTTCCTCCAAAGGTGATTTTATGCTCCTTTGATGTAGTCTATTTCGTTCGGTGCTGGGGAGAGGAGGCGTGCGGCGTCTAGATTGCAGCCATGATTACCCGGAAGTCCCAAAAGTAGAACTTCTTAACTAAAAATATTGTTCTTCTATAGTTCTGTCAAGTGTAATGGAAATGGGTTTGACCTGATTACAACACTAACACCAGTATCACTGATCTGATATTTACAAAAAATATTGTATTTTTCAATAAAGTCAATGCAATACCCATGCAAGCTAGAATGCTAGCTGTTTGGTGAACAAGGACCCGACATCAGAACAAGAATTTCACAAAATCCCAAACTTCAAAATCATGTTTTTTCAAACTGCATCCATTCCCCTCATCAAAGATGTGTGATCTTGCCATCTCATACTAGGCATCCAGATTTCTAAATACTTGTTCCTGTTGTTTTAGAGTTTTATAACTTTCTTCATCAACTGAACTACAACCAACTTCTTCTTCATTCTTAATACCCATTAATTTTCTGAATTTGACATTTTGATCCTTGTTCCCAAAATTACATTTTCCCCAAATTTCAGCAGACTGTGACTTATCCCCTTCTTTTTTGCCTTGTCAAAGAATTTTCCTTTTCTTTTCCTGTTCAGAAAATTTCATTGGATTCACAGCTGCTGGATTATAATAGCTAGGTACAGCTATTCCCGTTTTTGCCAAAGCTTAGGCCTGTAGTGCAGCCATCTTAGCTGTAATGGTTATCTGAGGAGTTGTGTTCCAGATGCTAGAAGGGCAACAACATCGAGGACAGATGCTTCAGAAGCTCAGCTGCTGTGACTATTTCTTGTTGTTTCTGTTTTTCAACCATTTCTTTCTCTGTTCTTGCAATTTCTTTGCTCTTTCCAACCTTCTAGCTAATGCTTCTTGTGCATCCATTGCTGTGTTTCACCCTCTAAAAGGAGGTTGACTGGGAGTTCCACTTAACCTTTTCACCATTTTCAGATAAATTTAGTCTCTCTCTTCCCTTGTCAGGAGAATTTTGTCATTATGGTCCTCAGATTTATGTTTCTTGGAGGACTTCTCTTTGGATTCGTGTCTTCTTGCCTCTTTGCTTCTACTCTGGCTTCTATAAGTTTTTAACTCTTCTAAAGTGATATGATCTAAGTAGAGGTGTTGATACTCTCCTAGTCTTTGCTCTGTTCTGTGATTGACCACAGGCAATATTTTTACAATATGGAGTTGTGACTAGGGACTAGCGACCCTTCACCTCTAGCCATAAGTGATAGTGTGCTAGTGTTCCTCCTTAACCTGGGATTGAAACCTGGGACTATGAACCAGAACTGTAATCTGGAACTGTTTATGGACAATGAAATAGAGTGCTGTAACTAGAACTAGTAAAGGGACTCGGGTAATCTCCTTCTAATTTGATTCTTTACACTATTACCATTGGTGGGCTGAGAGCTGCTGATTTGGCTACCCCCAAGGCCCACACTGACTTGCCAAGGTAAGTCCTGATTTGCCTGATTAAT
This sequence comes from Monodelphis domestica, assembly GCF_027887165.1. Classification (NCBI taxonomy): domain Eukaryota; kingdom Metazoa; phylum Chordata; class Mammalia; order Didelphimorphia; family Didelphidae; genus Monodelphis; species Monodelphis domestica. Next base: position 113,748,656 of record NC_077230.1, on the reverse strand, counting down.
TAGCATTCAACTCCCACCGTGTTTCAAAAGACTTTTCCTTTTGAACTTCTAAATAATTCTCAACATTCATTTGTGGATTCTGTAACTCTAGCATTTGTTTTGAAGCATTAAATGAAAGTTGCTTGGTGCATAATTTGGAAGCTATCTGGTGGGTCCCTATACTTTACCTACCACCTTAGCTCTGCCCTCAATTTTAATTTTCAGAAAGTTATTTAGGATTCTTTTTGGCAGTCCCACATATCTCCTGCAAATGTGTTTTCTTTACATTATCTCTGATGTGAAGTTTGGAGAAGGAATCTTCCCAGTAAGATCACTATACCCATGTCTCTGTTTACCTGTTTTACCCTTTCTCAATTTTAAGGATTCCTGATTATATATCTATATCTATATCTATATATATCTACACAGATATTAATATATAGATATATAAAACATAGATATATAGATATAATATATAGATATAATAATATATAATAATTTTATATATTATAATATATAATATTATATTATATATGTAATATATAATATAATATATATAATATAATAAAAAAATATAATATAATAAAATTACTATGATGACCATTTCATTTCACATAAGAACAGGGTCCTAGAGTGAGAAGTAGGAGTAGAGGTTATCTAGTTAACATGTCCCTCAAGGAAAATTTACTATACAACATACCAAGTGAATAATTATCTATAATTTGCCTGAAAACATTTATTTATACAAAAAACTCTTTCTTTTTTAGAGAACTCATTCTATTTTTAATTAACTGTAATCACTAGGAAGTGTGTGTATGTGTTGGAGATTTCTTTCTTAAGTTTACATTTATACATTTCCACTTCCAATCCATTGACCCTAGTTCTTCCCTCTTGGAACAATAAGAATATCTAATCTTTTTTCTATATGTCAGTGTTTTAAATCCTTAGAGATAGGTATCTTGTCTCCAGACTTAGCTCCAAACTAAACATGATCATTTAATTTAATTAATCTTCATATGATATGATTTCCATTTTTCACATCATTTTCATCATGATTCTATAGATGATATTTTTGTCATTTATTTAATTTTATTCACTTACTGTCTCACTGAGTAATGCTGTGATCACCTTATATGCTCTGCAAGAGAAATATGAAAAAAATTACTTGTCCTTGAGGTTATATAAGTGGGAGATGGAATTTTTAAATACTGAAAAATATGACAAAACTGGAGGGAAATGCAAGAAATTATGTATTCAGCTGACAGATGGCATGAAACATAAATTTGACATAAATCAATCAAAGTGTTTTGTGATCTCTATTATATGGCCACCACAAATCATCTTATTAAAAGCCACTCATAATGCATAAGCCAAATGGATTCATGTCCAATAACAATTATTCTTTAACATTTAATCCATTTAAAACAACTTTCAGATATATTCTCACCCCTATCAGATTGACAAAAAATAATAAAAGAACAAAATGACAAATATTAGAAGAGATGTGGAAAAATAAGGACACTAGTACATTGTTGATAGAGCTGTGAACTGATCCAACTATTTTTTGGAGCAATCCATAATTATATTCAAAGAGTTTTAACTCTCTGTATACCTTTTGTCCCAATAATATCATGAATAGATCATTTTTATGGGGCAAAGAACTAGAAACTAAAGGGATTTCCATCAATTGGAGAATGGATGAACAAGTTGTGGTACATGATTGTGATGGAATGCTATTGAGCCATAAGAGATCACAAACAATATGATTTAAAAAAAACCCTAGAAAGACTTATATGAAGGGATACAAAATGAAGTGAACAAAACCAGGGGAATGCTGCACACAGTAATAATGATAATGTATGATGATCAACTGTGAATGACTTAAGAATTGTAAACCAGGCAAGGATCCAGGACAACTCTAATGAACTCCTGATCAAAAGGGAAATCCACTGCTATAGAAGAAGCAAATGGAGTTTGAATGAAGATTGAAGCATACTATGCTTCACTTTATTTCCTCTGTGAATTTTTCTCTAATGTAAACAATATTTGACTTGTTTTATAATATGAAAGACATGGAAATATGTTAGTATAGAATAATTATGTATAACCTTTAGCATATTACCTACCTTCTTGGGGAGATAGGAAGAGTGGCAGTAAGCAGAAAAAAGAATGGAGTTGGCTCCAGACAGAATTAATATGAGAATTTGTTTCTCATGAATAACATATTTAGTGCAATTTATTACACAATTATACAAATCTATATATCATTATCATATTATGTTATATTTAAAAATAAATAGTAACAAAGAAAATTCATTCATTCTTCTGTAAGTCAAAATTCTAGTATTTGTCTATGTATGATTGTAAAACATTTGCTGACAGCAAATTGCCTAATAACTTTTCTAAGTGGAATATATCAACCCCAAGGCAAGAGTCTAATAGCTTTTAACTTATTGACCATCACATAGGGTGACATTCCAACATTCAATGTTCTATAAGCAAACAAACAAACAAAACACAATATTACTCCTTGGGAACGCCTACTTTCTTCATGCCCAGCTTGCTTATGGATCATTATCAAAATTAGAGGGCAAAATGATGTGCCAAATGTAAATTTTAGTCATTAAAAGAAATACTGCTCAGGAAGAATGTACAATGACTTCCATATTTCAAAATAATTTTAAATTAAAACTTCTTTCTTACTATACATTGAACTTCCAACTTAGTGACACAATTGTGGTTCTGTTTGGAGGAAGGACATAGAGGTCTTCAGATGTGAGCTATGGTGACTGCTCTATAATTCAACACTTAAAGCACTAGGCAAACAGAGGTTATCTCTACCCTTGTAGCCATTCCCTAGTAATGCCAAGTGATAACTTGATTTACTAGATCAGAAATATATATTGGATGATTTCTGTAAAATTTTTCTCTCTCATGAGGAAAGTAACCCTAGAAATAGGAGAACTAAACTGCCCTAAATTTGGCTGAGCTCCATCTCCTTTAGCAACCAAAGCAAAAACAACAACAACAACAACAACAAAACAGCAATTAAAAAAAATATCTGTGCCTTCACTCAATAGAATTGTTTGTCTTTTTACTTGTTCTCATTATTTCAGGAATTTCTTTAAAACAAAGGAGGATGGGAAAGATGGTTGGATTATACCTACATGACAATTCATTAAATTATAAAATCAAAGATTGAGTTAGGATCTTAGGAACCCAGCTTCCTTGTTTTACAGATAAAAGCCCTGAAGTCTAGAAAGAGGATGTAGTCAGGAATTATGTGTAAAATTCTATGGGTTTTTAAAGAGATTTGTGTTTGCAGCTATTCTACATTTTGAAATTTAGTTATATTTAAAGATATATAATATATGTATATACCTATATCTATCTATCTATATCTATATATATTTGACTTGAGAAAATACTCCACTTTATAATGGTGAATCTCCTGCTCTGTACTGCCTAAAGGCAAAATATGTCACTTTCATCCCTCTCTGACCCCATTCAATTCTTTGAACTTCCCTGTACTTCAATTCCATTTAGCCCATTCAAAATCAGTTTAACTTTTACAAAGAAATATTTGCCTTAAAAATATAACAAGAATAAGTATACAAATATCCCTCCCATCTTCTTAGGACATGATCTTCCTTTTTCCTTTACCCCATCCCCTGGGAAGAGGAAAAGGATTAGGTTTTCAGTTTACCTCAGTTTCTACATAGTACAATGCCATCATCCTCCAAATCCAAAACTTCACTTCAGTTCTAGTTAAGCCTGCTTTCTCAGGGCTTCCCAACCAAGTGGGCTGCATAGTAGTCCTGAAGTGTTTCCTCCACAGTCACCATGACTCGCGTCCTAATCTGGTGGCATTCCACTACCTGCATCTAAAAATTAGATGAAAAAGAAAAAAAAGATGAAAATAAACTTTCGGGGCCATAAGGTAAAGGAAGAGGAGGGAAAAGTAACTGTGCTCCCCACAGTCAGGCATGGAGTTCTTGCTATAGATGAAACTAACCTGTCTTCTCCTGGTGTAAAGCAGCTAGAAGAGGGAGCGTGACCTAATAGGATAGTTTATAATGATGCAACTTGATCTGGTTAGCAGCCAAATGAAAGAGACTCCTACCATATACATGGTAGGGTAATGAATAATTCTCCTCTCAGAAGCCCAGTGCCTTCATCTCCCACATCATCTCCTTCCTATTAGATGATCTGAGCATGCACAAAGCTTGTTTATGCATTGAAATATTTAAATATTTTCATCAAAGATTTACCACCTCCATAATCTTCCCTAACTGAGATGAGGATTATAGGAATTTAATGATACTTATTTGTTGCAAAAGAGGGCTTCTGTAAGCAACAAATGAATGGGTAAAATCACAAGAAAAGAAAGAGACTGGGGGGAGAGGGAAAGAGAGAGAAAAGGAGAGACACAGAGAGAGAGAAAGAGAGACAGAGACAGACAGAGACAGAGAAAAGGAAAAGGAACAGAGCATCAATAAAACATTTAAAATACAAAGAAGAAAACCAAAAATTTAAGAGAAGACATAAATATGAACATTCAACCCCTACCTTGTTAAATTTAATATATGCCTTAAAAGTCTAGCATTAAAATATTGTTTCCTATACAGTCCTCTTTTTTGTTCTTTCTATATGGGTATATTAATGATTATCTAGTTGCAATAAAAAATAAGTTTTTTAAGATAATAGCCTTTCACTTCAACAAGGCACCCAAACTCCTGAAACAAGACTGCTTTCTTTTGGATTATATTTTCTTATAGTTTCACAACCTGTTAGATTCAAGGGAAATAAACCTCTCATATAATAAAATAGATTAAATGCTGTGTCCCAAATCATATAAGCAGCAAGTAGGAGAGCTTTGATTCCTATACAGCCCTAGTTCTTTCTACTATGCCAAGAGAGAGAAATATAGCCAGAAGTGTTGCTGTATTGCTTTCAATTACTTGACTGATTTTGCTTTCTATTTGGCTGAGAAATGCTATCTCCATAGGTTTGTTCCCACATTGTCATGTTCAGCCAGTCCTAGCTATAGCTTTGTTTACCACTGAAAAGACACTGACTAGACCAGGCTCCTGGGGTTCTCATAGCTTAGCAGGCAGAAACTTAAGACAGGAAAAGCTAATTCCCAAAGATAGAATTTTCACTCTTGCTCTTCCTCATTCTAAAGATAGTTTACTTTTTATCTCCTCATTATATACAAAATAATAATACCAAAGAGCTACGAAGGCATGAAACATGTCAATTAAAAGGAAAAAAATTCAAAAACCTTATCATTTTAAGTCTGAATAGGCTTACTAGGTACCAGTTCTATCTCCTAGATGGAAAGGATGAGTTCCAGAAGGTATTGGGGTAAGAGGTAAAGAGAAATTGCATATTGTAGAGGAAAGAGAACTGGATAAACAAACTGGCTTTGATCCTGTTTCTGCTACTGATTTTTTTTGAGTGACCTTGGGAAAGTCACAGCTCTTCTCTAGGCTAAAGTTATCTGAAAAATAATAGATTACACTGCCTCTGAGGGTATTCCTGCTCCTAAGGCTTGTAATCATGAACCAAATAAGAATGAGTAGCCCACAGGGTCTCCTAGGTGGCTCAGTAGAATGAGAGTCAGGCCTAGATATGGGAAGTCCTGAATTCAAATCTGGCCTCAGACACTTCTTGGTCATGTAATCCTGGGCAAGTCAGAGAATTGTGTAGCCCTTACCATGTTTCTGCCTTGGAACCAATATGGAACCAGTATTGATGCTAAGATTGAAGGTAAGGATTTAAAAGAAAAGAAAAGAATGAGTAGCCCTCAGCAAATTTTTGAAATCATTGAAGCCTATGTTTGGCACTGTAAATGTAGAAAATTTAGGCTTCTGGGAGAGGTTATAATATTGTAATGGCTAAAAATGTGGCTACAGGATTTATGTAATATTGAACAATGGCCACCAAGGAATTTACTTATGAAATTCCTTAAATGAAACACTCAAGTCAGAATAGAGTTTATGGAGGTTTAATCACACTGGAAGTAGAGAAAGGAGAGGGAGAGAAGGAGAGAAGAGAAAAGGGAAAGAGGCTACTCAACCTCTGACCAAGGCAGAGGGAGTTTTAGGCCCAAAGGCCCAGGTGGAAAGAATCAGTCCTTAACTCACGTGACCGATCTGAAGGAAAGCTGTCTGTGGGCGTCCTCCCTCTCCAAGCTCCTAACCCCAACTCCCTAGCTCTCTCCTCAGGAAGTCCGCAAATTCCAGAGGCTGTTCCCTACCTCACTTCCTGTGTCTCACAAATCCAATGGTTGGCTCTAGCTTGGCTTAGGACAGCCCAGGTGGGCAGTTAGTTATTTCTGATTTGTCATTGACTAGCGCATGCCCGTGTAGTGTGGGTGTGCACAATTTTTGGGTGCTAGACCAAGATGGAGACTTTTAAAATTCACAGAACTTCCATGCTCTCCTTTATTTCCCCTACCTTTTTTTACCCTGCTTCCAAGGTTCCCTTTCCCTCCCATTTACCTTTCTTCCAAGGACCCATTGTTTTCCTCCTAGCAACACTTCTACTCCAGAAGCAATCTGATGTCATTTATTAATATGTAAACATGAGCATAGTTCATGAGACAGAGCAGAGCAGTGGTTGGCAGACTGGCCTCGGAGTCAAGAAGAAACACTGGGAATAAATGTAGAAGCAAGCAATATAAACCCAGCCCTGAAGGAGTTTATAATCTAGTAGATGAAGGGGACACACAACACACAAAGAAAAAGTAGAATGAGATTAGGGAGCAGCATGACTGAAAATTGCCAGGAAATTAAATAGAAATCTAGTTCCCAGCAGGATGAGATAAAAACTCACCTATCAAAGCTGACGATGAAAGGAAGAGTCCAGGCTCAGGTGGGAAAGGGATAAAGAAGATGGTTGAAGTACAGTCAGCATGGTTTGTTAATGGATAGGGGATAACAGTGAATGAGATGGAGTTATAGGAGTATAAATTCTGTGAAAATCTCCAAAGTTTCCCAAAGCAACTGTGCAAAAACAGGACCAGGAGAGATTTAAAGGTTCTACGTAGCCTTTGTATCTCTGAATAGCTAGCTACCTAATTAGAGCCGTCCCTAGCTTCAGATTTTTATTTCCTGGTATTAATACCATGCAATGAATGAACACAGCATGGAATGCTTTTCTATTCAAAATGACAAATGTCTTACTGAATCAAGTCTAAATCTCTATTCTATCACCGAAGTCCTTCCATATATCTTAATCTGGCCTTTACCTTTGTTACTATGTTTATTTCTCATTAAGATGTAGTGAAAAAATTGTTGGATTTAGGGCCCAAAGCTAGGTTTAAACTCTTCTGGCATTTGCTAGCGTTGTCTAATTTTCCCCACATTTATGATCAGAATAACAATAACTATATTTTCCACCTCTTAGACTGATTTTGAGGAGGACATTGTGGAGTTTGAAGAGCACTACATTTGGCATCAAGGGTCTCAACCTTCCTGACTTCATTTTTCTCAAATACAATGTAAGCAGAAGGGAGAGTAGGTTACCTCAAAATTTCCTTCAATCTCTAAATCTATGAATCTGTGTTTTGGTTCATACTGCGGCTTTTAACCTGAGCAAATAACTTAACTTTACTCAGTCTCAGTTTCTTTATCTATAAAATGAGAATGTTAACATTAGAAGATCTCTAGTGCCTCATCAAATGCTAATAAACATGGATTCTAAATTTCAAAGTTGTGTATAATACACATTTTAGTATTAGTCTCCAATATGTTTGCACACATATGTATGTGAACATGTACATGCATGTATATAGGCATGTATGTGTCTATGTAACATATATGTGTGTATATTTTTTCCTAAGCTCTGAACTTGAATTTTATACCTTACATATGGAATGCATAAAAATAGAAAAAGGGGGAAAACCTTGGACAGGTTTAGGAAGAACTACATATAGGTTTTCCTTTTGGTTACAATAAGTAACTTTAAATTAAAGAAGTGATTTAAGGACTTCTCAAACATTATTACCAATAACAACAGCTTCTAATATTACATACTACAAAAGTATTTACAGTAATCTTTTAAAGTGTTATTGTAATTAGTCTTTCTAAAAAGTTGTGTTTTTATTTTAATTTTTAATATTTGATTAAAAATTTTAATGTACAGTTTTATATCTGATGTTAGCACTTTTTAAAATGTCATGTCTTAACAAATTGTCATATGAATCCACTGGAAAATATCATTTGTTATAAAAATTGACCAACCAAAAAACACACATACATTTTAATTGTATCTTTTTCAAAAGCTAAACAACATATGCAATTATAATTTATGTTGAAATTGCCTTTAAAATCACCATGAAATTTTGACCATCCTGTATTTCACTGATTGTTATGAACAGGACAAATATCTGAAAGTACAAAGAGGACATCATTATTTGGAGACACAGAATCATTTCAGAACCAAAAGATGAAAAAAAAACCTCATGAAAATTCATCAGGCTTGTACCTAGCTGTTGATGCTGTGAAGGTATGTCAGGGTCATTATGTGAAGTCAGAAGAAAGACATTGCTGGAATAATTGGAAGGTATAATGTTTCAGGCCTAAAGCATGGACTGAAAAGAAAAAGTCTTGCCATGTAGTTCTTTTCCTACCTGAAAATTCCAGACATTTCATTTTGGAGATGAAATGGAGGAGAGCCATGGCACAGGTATGCCATGGTTAGTAAAGGGCACCAAGCAGCTCTAGATAGAAGATAACTATTGATTCCATTTGGTGTAATGGAAAGAGCATTGTCTGTCTACTGTTACAAGGTTTTTTTTTTTTAAACTCTTATTGATTATTGGTATTGAATGCATTACCAATAAAACTGACCTGTGTTAACAAATTGTTTTGACTATTGGAAAAGATGGCTTCCCAAGTAGTCTTAAAAATTCCAGCTCAGGCCAAGCTTATATAAAAGCTATTTATAGAAATGATTTAAAAATTAGAAAAAATAGAAAGAATAAGGAAATAAATAAGAATATATTTATCCTAAATCTAAATCTTCTAGCTGTACTAGAAACTGAACTTTTAGTATTCACAAGAATCCACTTCTCCTTGATACAAATCAAGGCTAACTTAATCTTCTTGTGCTATCTATTAATCCAATTCTAAGTTTCTATGCTAAAACTAAAAAAAAATTATAAATTATAATAATGAGAAAGATTTGATTTCTTTCCTGCTGGTTAAATGGGAAAAAAACAGCAAGCCAAAATCTTCACAGCTTTGCTCCCTTCTGCCACCACTGGCAAAGCATCTCCTTCTTTCTTACTTGAATAATTCTTAAGTAGAAATTTCACCAGATCTTCTCGAACTTCCAACTTTTCAAGCCAGAACATCTTTGTACCTCCTCCTTGAGTCAGGATAGACCAAGAGAGAGTGAGAGTTCATTGGTTTCAACTGTCCCTTTCAAGAACCTCAGAGAGATACTTTTTATTTTATAGGGGTCCTTCTGGCAGCCCCTCCAAGGTCTCTGCCCAGATATGATATCATGGCCGGAAAAGGGAAGTGAGACACATTGTGCATTAAACCCACATATGCAGGCATTACACACAGTGCTCTGACATAGTAGCGTGGTTCGTTTATTGTATAGGTTTTTTGGTACATGCTTCTTTGGCACACAATCAATCTTCTATGTATGTGACATTCTACAATTTGATTGGATATTATCAAATCACTTAAACAGCACTTATAATGTTACTGCAACAAAGAATTCTGTGATCATTTACTAGATTTCTACAATACTCTGTGATAGATATAATTAATGTGGATAAAGCCATTTATAGGTTAGTAACCCTTGACCTGCTGAGAGGATCATTGTCCTTTTGGCCAGTTTTCACTACCAATCATAATTGATTGGGAAATGAACAACAAAACATATTCATATCTAGGTATTAGGACTTAAAGCAGACCAGTTTTATAATTTTCCTCAGTTATAAGTTCTGTTTTTCTCGTATTACTTTGAAGTGCCTAGGAATGCTGCTTGGCTTCTGTTTCAACAAATTCATTGAAGTGTGATAACTATAGGAAAAGATTCATTATAGTACTCAAGCTTTTGTCCGGTGTTTACTGTAGGACCTTGGAGCATGTCTTGTGCTTGAGGAAGGAGGGGTTATAGGCAGTAATCTTTTGGCTTTAATTCTGTAATTGCAATCTTTTGGGGGTTTAAAGTAGGGTATATATATTTATTGATCCTATAAGTATTTGCTCTCATATTCTTTCTCCTATATTGGGGAGAGAATAATAATAACAAGTTCATTAGTGGGGAAAATTTGGGGAGAGAAGTCATAGAGTGGGACCAGCGAAGGGCCCTCATTCTGGGCTTTGCAGACCTCATTTCCTCAGATCATGACCTGAGTTTGGTCAGGCTATGATGGTCTCCGGCATTATTTCCCATGATTCCCTCTTGAAAATTCTATTTTGGCTTAAAGAAATCTAGCTTTTCTCAAATTTCTATAATTACCCATAGCAATCAACTCTTAATTAACAAATATCCTATTATACTATCGTCAGAGTCTATTGATTCAAACACTTACTTGCTAATTTATTACCTCTCTGATATTCAGCAAAACCTTTTAATCTTTCCAGGCCTCAGTTCTATCTCCTATTAATATAATAAAAATAAACTTTTTGATACTCCTTTAAGGTTCACAAAATAATTGGCCTAAAAGTTGCCTCATTTTTAACAACTCTGCCAGTATAATTATTTTAGTATTAATATCTCTTTTTACAAAGGATTAAATCAAGCCTCAGAGATTTAGTGAAGTGACTATGCACTTAAGGTCTCAAAATAGTATTTGAACTCAACTCTTCTCAATTCCCGATTCAGCATTCTAACCAACATGTAGTAAGAATGTCTAAGAAAGCTTCTTATTTCTACTTTTGTAATGCTATTATTATGTAATGCTATTTATACATTCTATTCTTATATTTTATTGTGCTTCATTTTCTTCTAATCTTATCTCACTGTTTCTTTTTAAACTCAGTAAGTTTCTATTTATTAGGTATTATTAAAAAATATATCTAGTTAGTAACCTGACTTTATAGCTAGGAAAACTTGAGTTTGAGTCCTATCTTCAACATATAAGGTCTCCCAAAAGCATTGGTTAGATTATAAGTTTTAATGACTTTCAATAACCTTGTATTAACTTTAAGACAACCAGAAAGTCACTTAATTTCTCAGTGTTCTGGGAAATTTGACAATCTGCTTGCCTAGAAGGAGTTTCCCTTTTTTCATTTGTTTGTTTTCGAATGACCCACTCTATTTCTAAAAACCACCAGCCATGGAAACTCTCCACAGAGAGAGAAAACAGCATGGGAAGACCTGAAGAAGGCAAGCAAGTTGATTCCATATCATTTACTTTTGACTAGGAAGTTAGTAGTAGAATAAGCAGAATACCAGTAGCCTCAGGGAGGTCTTCTCCTGCCCTTCTGGACACCAAGGGATTTAATAGTTTATTAAAGTTTCCACGGAGACAGAAAAGTTAATGAAATCTTGATGGCCCTGGGGTATTTTCCTGGGGGGTAGTGGAAGGTTCAGGGGATCACAGGGAAGATCATTTTACTTGCCCTTGATAAAGGACAGAATGATATTCTTATTTCCAAATAGGGTTTAGCTCCCGCATATTCAGTGGAGTTGGAGAGCTATTTGTGGTGCTATAAGCTGGAAAAGATGCTGGAGGTATTTGGTAACTTCTCTGGATCTCTGTAATCCTGTGGAGATATCTATGTTCTCACCTGTTCATTTTATTCCTCCTATGAGTGGTAGAGTCCACAGCTTTCTATCAGTTCAATAAAAGAAAAAGGAAGAAAAAGAATGATGGCAAAAATAAAATCATTCAAGAGATTCAAGAATAGTTACTTGTTTTTAGATTTAGTAAAAGAAGTGAATAACAGTAACCCTTTTATTCTGTTTATTCAAGTCAGGATCTAAAATTTCAATAGAAATGCCATGCCAGGCAGTTGCATTTTGTCTTAAAGCATTTTGGTCCCTTAGGAGTTAAACAATATAGACCCTTTTAATACCTGAAATAGAAAGACAGAAAGAAAAATCAAGGCGAGAAAAATGTTCTTAAAACAAGTTTAGGGAAACACAAAAGGAAAGAAATTTAGTTTCATAAAATCGTCACGAGAAGGAAAACAGTTATATGAAAGAGAAGGTACTATTTTATTTGTGTATTTGTCTTCTATTCTATAAAGTCAACAAGGGGGAGGGATCTTTAGTTTTCTAACTACTTTATTTCATTGGCAGTTTATTATACTCTAAAGATGTCCCATAATTCTGCCTTATATTTATCTTCCTTGCCAAATTTGGTCACTTGTAAATCATCCCCCTTGTACTGTGGCAATCTTTCTCTTCTTATTTCCTACTGAATCCTGAATGATATCCTCTGTTTCTGTTTTATACAGTTTGCCATATTCCTTATAAAAATCTCTACTATTTATTTTCCCCTTAATTACGTGAAAAAGACAATTTTAGCCTTTGTTTCTTTTTGATTTAAAAAAGTTTGAACCAAATTCTTACCCTTCCTTCCTTCTTTCCCTGAGACAGAAAGCAATCTGACACCGATTTTACATGTATAATTATGTAAAAATTTACATGTATAATTGTGTAAAATAAAATTGTGTAAAATTTCCAATTTAGTCCTTTTTTAAATGGGAACTAGAACAAACGAAAGACAAATGAAGAAATAAAATTAAGAATAGTATGTTTCAATCTATATTCAGATTCTTTGTCTGAAGGAAGATAGTGTTTTCCATCATGAGTCCTCATTCCTTATCAAATCTCAATCTGGATGTGCTGCACAGTTTTGGCAAACTTCAACAAAGAATTGGAAATGTATTCTGAAGCCTAGAATTACTCCAGTGTCAAGGAAAAAAAAAAGAACCTCTCCTGCATCATTGATCTTCAGTTTCATCTTCCTGGGCCTTAAAATCCTCATATTGTAGGCTCTGTATATGATAAGTTCATAAGATCATTAACCTAGACTTAGAAGGAACCACAAGGTCCTCTAATTTTTTCTTTTTATATTTTACCAAAATGTAATTTTAAGGTGACAGTGATCCTCATGAACCTTCTTCTTTGACTTCATCCTTAGCCCTAAATTAAAAACTTTACTCTCTAAAGTTAAATATGCTCATACCTTTCTATGAATACATGTTTCTGTCTGTCTACCTATGTGACCCCTACTTTCAGAGAACATAGATTGTATTAGGGAAAATAATACCTAAGTAGCTAGATATATACAAAATCTATATAGTAGATGGGTTCTCATAGAGAATGGCATTAGCTACCAGTGGAGAAGGCATGACTTCCTGTCTTGAGAGATAAAGAAGTGGATTTATAATCAAAACACATGAGTTCAAATATAGTCATTCTACTTAGCTCTTTCATGACCTTATAAAAATTACATTATCTTACTGATTTTTCCTTGACCTGTTCTGCGTTAAACTAAAAGATCTGTAAAGTTCTTTTTAACTCTAGAACATATGCTTATAAATGATCAGATAGATACACTTAATTTTGAGTGAATAAAAGAACTAAGCCCACAATTCATATTGCAAAAAGGTTGACATGAGCAGTTCTATTACCATTTTCAGCTCCAATTGTATAGGATCTTAACTTTATTAGAATATTTATGTAAAAATATATAATAACATTAGGATGACATTATAAATGGAAAATATACAGAATTAGAGGAAGTCCTTTAGTGTTCTATGCTTGATATAAGCAACATTTTAAAAATTATCATTTGAAAGAAATCAGCTGGCAGCAGATCACACATTGCATAGAGAATATCTTCTTTATTTTGACATAGATCAAGGTATCCTTCACTATAGTGGTAAACACTCTTAGAGACCTTCATCTGTTTTATGCTCCTCTTAATATTGATAGAGAAACACTGAAACCAGTTATCTTAATGAGAACATTTATTAAAGTTTGTCTTTTGGGAGTATTTATACACACAGAGAGACTGGTAACTGAGAATATATCAGAACATTATAATGTATATACCTACTTTCTCAGCTCTATAAATGACTAATTTACAAATTGAGGATAACCTTGATGAAAAAGTGAAAAGTAAACAGGCAAGTTATGTCAGGTTCTACTCCTGATTCCATTTTCTTGGGTAATTATGACAATGACATATAATGGTTGGATAGCACACCAACTTTGTCCTTTAGTACATATGCCTTGTTCAAGCATTGCTTATAGAAAATGAGCTGGGCTAAGAATTGAATAAAAAAGAGGAGAATGGCCTTGATTGCATTGGGGGAAATTTTCTGTTTTTTCAACTATTCTCAGAATTCCTGACGACAAAAAACCCATATTTTAATACCAATTATCTCCTGGTGATACTATGTGGCTGCAAATCCTGGAGCATCCATTTTAAAAGAATCAAAATTGCAAATGAATCTGTACTGAATAGATTTCTGGCAGGTGTAAATATCCTCCAGAATATAATCAACCATGTCTTGTATAGAAGAAAGAGGATGAAAGACAGGAACAACAAAATATGGGGCTGGGAAAAATTTTGTTACTCATATGTAAAAAGTGATGGATAATGTATGGACAGCTCAAGTCTACAGCCACCATGGACTATTAAAATACTCCTATCTTCTATAGAAATATTTTAAGGATATGACGAAGAATTTTATAGGATAAGAAGGTGTGAAGAGTTTAGAGGCTGTACTGATTGAGTAAATACCTACTGCTGAGATCAATTGGAAAACTGAACTGAACAGCTGATAGTAACTTAAAGAAACTTAAAAAGCACTTTTCTCATAACCCTTTTGCCAGGAGTCATCAAACCCACACTGTTTGACATGGTCAAGCATGGAAACTGGGAGTTGCAAAGTGGCTCCCAGGAAGCATGAAAACACCCACTCACCCTCTCTCTGTGTGATTTCTCTCATTAATATCCCTTATTATTGGATTTGTTCCCCAGGAGAAAATAGATGAAAGCAACACGTTTGCAGGCTTAATATACATGTCCCACTCTATCCCCCCAGAAAAAACACCAGGAGATTCCACTTACAAAATTAAACCTAAAGATTCTCATGTACCCACTTAGATAGGACCCTCTTTTCTAGGAATAAAACTTCTGGCAAATCTGCTTAGAATTCCCCAACCTAAAACTGGGTCATGTTGATTCTACCCTTCAACCCCTCACTACAGTTGATTATCTTCTTAGACTTTGTGAATGTTGCTATGATATATGGAAATATTGCATGTTGAAAAATGAAACTGTGTGCCAAGTATATCTGTAATCATGAGGTATAAAAATAAAGCCAACCCTGAGTAAAGGTGGAAGAGTTTTTCTGCGAAACCTGTGCTGTGGGTTAAATATGAAAGCTGTGTCCTATTCAGTATTCCTCTGATACCATCCCACCCAAAGACCCCATCCCCTGTGGGAGGCTGGACCACCCCATAGCACCCTTTAAATATTTCAAATAATTCTTTAATCTAATATCCAGGCACTATGATTTAGTTAATCACTTTGAATAAATTCTTAGAAACAAAAGGTCTTTTAGTTTTTAGATAATATTAGAAAACATTGATATTTCAGGGTTATTTGATACCAAAAAGACATGCAAGTAGATCTTCTCCAGCCTTAGTCTCTTAAAAGAAAATCCTGAAAACTAATATTAAAGAGATATTTAATTACTTTGGGGGTATTCTGACTCTTTTTTAATGCACCAAGTGCCAAGAGATAAGTATTTAGTTATATTATTTTTCTACTGATTTGCATTTGTTTTCCCCTAATCAGTATGCATGTGTTTATTTTAAATCAACTGCTACCAATTCTATTATCAATTGACTTACATTTGGAATTCTACTCCTACAAAGCATCAAATTAGCTTATTATGAAAATAAAAGCCAACATTTATTAAATCCATACTATTTGTATAATGTATAGTCCTTGCCTGAAGGTATTATAAGGAGCTTATAATGTGATTCTCTTAACTCAGTTATTGTTTTAATTTAGTCTTATCTCCTAGATTTAGATCTAAATTCTGGATCCATATATCCATATACCTGCACATTACCTGATAACCCTCTCAATATATGGTGCTAGCCCAGGGCACAGAATTTGTATAAAACCTTGAAAACCCATTGAGCAATGAGATAACTATTATTTGGAGAGTTTCTTATTTTGTACATCTTGCCATTAAAAAAAAAAAACTATAGGATTATTATTTTTTAATTAGAAAGTAATAATAATATATGGTTCTCCTGCTGGACATCTTGAAAGTTTTCTGTTATTCATAATATATTAAAGGAAGATCCACTCAAACCTTTACTTTTACTTATGCAAAAATGTTCAATTACTATTATGAATTTCCTCCATGCTATATTTGTACTAAGCCATGCTGTTTAAGATAAAAAGTTTTTGCACTTGCATTTCAGCTTCAGATTTCCCTTGCTTAAGGTATAGTTTGCTATCGATGCATTTTCTGGTTGGTGTAGGTTTTGATACTACCCAATACCACTATACATCCTAGTCTGTATATGCACAGCTTTGACCAATCAATCAATCAGTAAGTATTCATTAAGTACTCACTATATGTTAGGCACTGTGCTAAACACTGATCAATGAAATATTATTTACACCCTTAGTAACTAATTTCTACTTATATGATTTTAGATTAATTTGGGACGTGAGTGAGAATGGCTATTGACTATATGATGATCAGTTGATGGAATTGACTTTTAGGTGATATAATTAGACTTCTACAATATTCCCAATCAACTCTTCAGGCCTCTATTTAATTCCTTTGGAAATATCTGACCACTTAGACTCATTTATCATTCTACTGACTAAAACCTGGTTATGATGGAGGTCATGCAAATGTAAAGCACTGGACAATCCCAGGGAGATGAAACCTTAGATGGGGCACAATCATGGGAATGGGTCATGGAAGCATAAGGTCAACATGAAGGAATCGAGCCTCTGAATTAGAGAGTTATCAAAATAAATAAGGGCAATGAAAAGAAAGTATGAGTGGTTGAAGTTAAACCTCACTGATGTGATTTTGTTGATGTCTGGTTTATGGTCCCCTTATATATCCTATATATATATATATATATATATATTTTTTTTTTAACTTGAGAGATAGTGGGACAAAATTACTGAGATTTTAAAGTTACAATAACTTAGAGTGAAAGTTTTCAATAAAAGCAATGCAATCTAAGTTGCAAAAAATTAAACAAATAGTATTTAATCTTTTATGACTTCAAACAATATGATTTCAGCAATATGATTCCAACAATTTCTATTTGCATAATCTACATATGTATATTCCAAACTTTATCTTCAACTAGTATCTGACTGCCATTTGAATGTGTTTTTAAGGCCATTTCTTAATGATTCATTTAGTCAGCCTACCTTAGCATACATAAAAGTATTGTTTTTCTTATGCTTTATTTCCATCAAAAAGTGTAAACATTTGTTTGATTTAATGACAATAGGAAATGTATGAGAATAGATAAAGTTTCTGGAAAAAAATCAGCTCACTCTTATGAGTTATAGAACACAAAATGAAACACCTTTGCGGTATGTTTCTGTATAAAAAAAGTCTATAAAAATGAATAGCTGGTAAGAATCCATTATGGAAAGAGATTTGCATTAAAGGTAAGTTCTGTGTAAGAGAGAGAGAGAGAGAGATCCTGAGAAGCTTTAACAACATTTGAAAATACTTAAAATCAAATAGTCAACACAAGTCCTTTATTATAGAAGAAAAAGACAAGGACATAGACAAAACAGCTTCAATCTGTTATTACACAGTCAATTAGGAAGCCATTGTCCACATGAGAAATTTGATCAGCTTAAATCAAACTTCTACTTTCAACTTAATTCTTAGAGAATGTAAGTCTTTTGATGGAAAGGGTGGTTTGATGTGCTACCTTTGGCTCCCAGCCACACAAGAAGGTGCCTAGTCATGCTTAATGATTCAAGATGGTACTATTTATTTCATCAAATATTGATTATTTACTATGGACCACACACCATGCCAAGCATTGTTGATAAAAAAGATAATGGAGACATTCTCACTCCCCTCAAGGAGCTTTTATTTTATTTAAATAGTAATGATTTCATTAATTTTTAACAGAACACCTGGAATAAAACATAGACAAATGAAGAATATTTTAGAGGATTTCCATTTCCTAAAAGACACAGAAAAAACACATTCTGTCCTGGGATCAAATCCCTCATGCCAGTCAACAAGTAAGGGACATATTCAACAAATAAAGAAGAAAAGGGTTAACAGACTATTGAAATAGAGGTTTCCCAGAGGCAAAGGGACAGTTTCAGACTTGAGTCAGATCAGTAACTTTATATTTCCAGTGACAGAACTTTTATCTGCTAAAAAGTTCATATTATTTTCAGCAATATGATATAATTGATAGTGCTGAAATTAATAATCAGAGGCCCTTGATCATCTGAGAAATTTACAAACTACTATGGGCAAGTCACTTAACCCAGAAGAGAATCAGTATTTTCCTCTAATTTGGAATAACAATATTTATACTTTCCTCATAGGATTGTTGTGAGAAAAAGGACTGATCTATATAAGGTAAAGTAAATTATTATATATTTGAATAGAAGGCTTATCTGAGGTTGACATATGTCTTTGAACTCTTTTTATTCCTGAATTTCCCATGAAATGTGAGATCATAAAGGTCAAAGATACCTTCAAATATTATCTTTATATCTCCAGGACCCACCAAAGTGCCCTACACTTATCTTGTCCTTGATAAATGTTTCTTGAATATGTGTTTTGAATTTCAAGACATTAGCTAGTGTTTAAGTTGTTAATGTCATGGAAGTTAGTGAAGAGGGATGAATTATCAAAAGATAAAATAAG
Organism: Monodelphis domestica; assembly: GCF_027887165.1. Classification (NCBI taxonomy): domain Eukaryota; kingdom Metazoa; phylum Chordata; class Mammalia; order Didelphimorphia; family Didelphidae; genus Monodelphis; species Monodelphis domestica. The sequence goes on along the minus strand of NC_077230.1, from coordinate 113,729,781 downwards.
AAAGATGAGGACAGTGTGTTGGAAACAATTATATTTAGATTATAAGAGGAAGAAGCAGAGCTCTTTGAAGGAATAGAGATAAAATTCCCAAAGGGATTCATCATCATCCTCTTCAAATGTGTTGTCTATCAACAGAAAAGTATAGTTAAGTTGACAGAAAAAATAGATCAAAGTTTCTAATACAGGAATAATCAATTCTTGACTAGAAGTAATATAAAACTGCAGCAGTAAATTCAATATTTACTTGATTGTTCTGGTGGGATACATGACTAGAATACAGCTCTAGAAAAGTCCATTTCATTAAAAAGGATTGAACATATAAAAGGGCATATTGAAAAGATATGCCCATATGAAGAAGTTTAGAAAATCTTAAAGGATAATCAAAGTGTATTATACTTAGATGAAGATAAATCTGTGGGGATGTTAATGATATTTTTAAGAGATTATATCATTTTAGACAACCAGGACATAAGAAGGAAATAGATAAGAATTTCAAGAAATATGCCACAAAATCTGACATGGAGGTCAGATGTAGGAGATAGAAGCCTTCATTTATTCCAGGATCTTCTGGAGCTCCATTTCTGTCTGTATCTCTCTGTCTCCATCTTTGCATCTCTGTCTCTGTTGTTTCCTTTGACTCTATATCTTGCTATTTCTTTATCTCTCACACTCACTTTTTCTAGTAACATTGAAGCATTGTTTTCTGTAATAATAATTACATTTTTTTCAAAAGATGAACACCTTGAAGGGAAGGGATAATTCCATTTTAGAATTTGATAAAAAAAAAGGAAGAGAAAGTCTGGAAACAGTGGATTATAGGAGGTTTAGAGAAAGAACCAAAACCACCCTCATTTTGCAAATAAGGACTTTGAGACCTTGAGTATTTAATTGACTTGTCCAAGGTCATATAGACATAATGTGGAAGGTTTAAAAAGTATAATCAAGTTCTCTGAGTTAAGCACCTTTTAAACAAGATAGATGACAAATTATATATTTATATGCCTATATATGTGTATATATTTATTTATTTATATACATCTTTAATTGTTCTGATAAGTATACATTTTGTCTTAGATAGATTATGGGATTACTGAAGAGTTTCATTACCATTGATTTGGACTCCCTTTCCTCCCTTATAATTTATAACCTTAGAGATAACCAACTGAAAGAAGAATTGTTCTCCATCCTTGAATCTTTATCTATATACTTTTGTTATTTAGTCCATCCTAATTCTCAACGGTGGTTCATTCTGTCTTCTCCAGTCTTACTCCTGAACTCTTCAATGCTAATGGTGAAAACAAAAACAAAACAAAAACAAACATATAGACTCTGCCCCATAAAATTCACTACCATGAGATATTTTTAGTTAATCATTGCTTGATTCTGTAAAATCCTTCCCAAAGTGGCTGCTGCTCCTTTTTTTTTTTTCAAATGAACAATCCCACCCCCAGGAGGTGGCCTCACTTCTAAATTTCAGTCTGTTTTCAACTCCAGAGCATTCATTTGTCTATCAACATTTCAGGCCTATTCTATCCATAAAAACAAACTAGCTTCTGTGCCCTAATGTTTCCTGAAGGTATCATTCTGACTCAATTCTTTCTTTCTCTACTAAACTTTGCAGAATTATAATCTGTTCTGATTGCCTCTATTTCTTTAACACTGTTATAAGGTTATAAGGAAGAGGTTATAAGGTTAGAACAATCTGCAGAGGCATGAGACTAACAGAGAGAGAATTCTAGAATGGGAAAGTAAGGGAGAGACAGTTAATTGAGGTTTAAGGATCTTTCTCTGATTTTGACATGTAGAGACATCCTGCTTTTCCTTAGTAGCTGATACTACCCTATACTACTCTGAATTCCCTATCCTGTCTTGCTATCCACCTGCCCTGCTGCCTAGCTAATCTGTTGTTATCTTCTGCAGTTCCTTGTGATCCTGGACCACCTGGCATCTGATTGTGAGACCAAGCCTGGGTTCTTTTGGTCTGTGACCTTCCCTGGGCCCTATCAAGCATACACAGACTCTTTCCTTGAAACCAGCTAAACAAGATCAGGGTCTGAGGAGGATTAGAGTAGGAAAAATCTCTCTGTTGAAATCTCTGTGAAGCGATATTAGATCCTGGGTTATTAGTTAGAAAATTAGCTTTAGGTTATCCCATATCTTTTTATATTATTCTTTTTTGTTAAAACCTACTTTCTCATTTAACTGAATGATCTGTGTGTGTAGTCTCAGACCAGGCTTCATCTGGTTGGGTTTTGTTGGTCTTCTAAAACCACAGATAATATTCTGATACTGGTCCAACATAATTCATCCCTACACATCTCACAAAACTCCCTTCCCTTTTTATAATACACACCCATTTTTATCATCTAGAAATCTAGACTATTCTATTGAAAATGGTCTTATTATATATTACAAATTTAATATTCAATCTCAAAACATCTAATTATGCTTTCTTAGTAACTATTTATATCTACCTTATTTTAGATGAGTAACTTTATAATTAGCAAGAAAACAGAGTCATCTGTATAACTCATCATCTTAACAGCAATAAAGCACATATATCATACCAAATTAAGAGTATTTTTCCTGAATTGACAAAATAATGCACACATTCACACACACAAATCACACTTGAGGCTAAAACTCAGGAAATAACATGAAATCCCAATTGAGAAATATATATATATATATATACATATAATTATGTATATGTGTATGTGTATATACATATATATGCATGTGTGCATATGTGTATATATAGATAGATTTCAATATAATGGAATTAAGACACCATGATGGGGATTTGACTGTGTGCTCCCAAATTCTCCTCCCCAAAATGAAAATAATGCCTCAAAATTAATTCCAAAGTAGCAGAACCAGGAAAATGATGGAGTAAAGAAATTTCATGTCCTAAGACAACTTAGAGGGGAAGGAAGGCCTGTTTAACTAGGTAAGAGTGAAGCACAATCCAATCCAAGGCAGATTATCAAAGGGGCACTTAGGAAAGTTTACAGTTAGCTAAATTGGAAAGAGGGGTATCTGAAACTCTTGACCCACAGACTGCAAGGTGGGACAGTCAGAAAACTGGCCAGAAAGAGAAAAAAAATAACCCTTTACTGATACTGAGGGCAGGACTCTGTTTCATTGCTCATGCACATTTTTAAGTCATGAACCCAGGGTGAGGATGAGCACTAGCACAAGTGGCAATTCTACAGTAAAAAAAGAGTGCTTATGGTTGCTCACAGACCAGAACATGGGCCAGGATAGCAGTGACCACCCTTTTCCTTATATTATTCTATCTTATTAGTACTGACAACTTACAGACTTCCAAAACTAGCACTGAAAACAACATTAAAAAACAAAAACATGAAATTTCAGCTAGACCCACCTCTATAATGAAAGCAGGATACAAATTAAATATAAAGTTAAAAGTCAAGAAATAGCCTGGGAAATGAGCAAACAACAACAAAAAGATCCAATCATTTAAAAAAATTACTAGGGTGCCAAGTAAGATCGAAACACTAACTCAGAAGACATAAATATCAAGAGAGTTATATGCAAACTTAAAATATATATATATATATATATATATATATGTATATATATATATATATATATATATATAAATTGGTTTGAAGCCCCAAAAGTTTTCCTGGAAGAGCTCAAAAAGTATTTTTTTAAATCAAATAAGAGAGATAGAGGAAAAATTGGAAAAGAAAATGATGATGAAAATAAATTATGATAGAAAGTCAATAGTAAAGAAGGAAAAAAATACTCAAGATAATAATTCCTTAAAAACCTGAACTGGTCAAATGATAGAAGCACTAAAAAACAAACAAACAAACAAACAAAAAAACAACTTAAAGAGAACTGCTTAAACAGGAGAATTGGTCAAAGTGGGGGTAAGGTGGGGGGGAGGATGTGCAAAAACTCACTGAAGAAAATAATTTATTGAAAATTAGAATTGAGCAAATTGAAGCTAATGACTTTGTGAAACATCAAGAAACAATAAAACACAATCAAAATATTTTTTTAAAAGAAGACAATATGAACTATCTCATGGGGGAAATCACCTGGACAATTGGACTTCTGGTAGGTCAATAAAAGAGTCTAGACTTCATATTTCAATCATATTTCCTACTATCCTAGAAAAAGAGGATAAAATAGAAATTGAAGACAACTACTAATCACCTCCTAAAAGAGATCTCAAAACAAAAATTCTCAGAAACATAATAGCCTTATTCTAGAGCAAAATATCATGGAGTTATAGTCAGGATAACACAAGATTTAGCAGTTTCCTTCATTAAAGCATAGCAGGACTTAAAATAAAATATGCAAGAGAAAAAAAGAGCTACAATGACAAACAGGAATCACCTCTCCAAAAAAACTGAGTATAATGCTTTAGGGAAAAAATGAGATATTTAATTCAATAGATGACTTTTAAGAATTTTAATGAAAAGAACAAAGTTGAATAGAAAATTTAACTTTCAATCATATTTCAAGAGAAGTAAAAAAGTGGTAAATAAGAAAGAGAAATAAGAAAATCATTAAGATTAAACTATTTGCATTCCTAAATTGGAAGACCTTTATTATAACTATGCCAGTAAAGAGAAATATACATTGACAGAGGACATTGACATAAGTTTTTTGTGGTGTTCTTTGGGACCATGACTGATCATTACATTCATTAGAGATCCCAAGTTCTTAAGAAATTGTTCATTTTACAATTTTGATATTATACCATAAATTTTACTCTTGTTTCTGCTCACTTCACTTGACAGATTTATATGTCTTTCCTTTTTGAAACCATCTTTTTCTTCATTTGTTATGGAACAATAGCATTTTATTTGATTAATATTCTATAATTTTTCAGCTGTATCCAAATTGATGAGTAACAATTTAGCTTATATTTCTGCTATATTCCTCTTCAAAGGGGACTTTCTCCCCTATTTCTTTGATCTCTGGGAACAAGGGTATCTCTCTGTCAAAGTGTATTTTCTGTTTGGTATCTTTGGGGTTAATTTTGAGCTGATTTCTTAAATGGCTGGACCACTTCATAATTCAATCAACTGTGCATCAATATGTTGATTTTCTTGTACCCTTTCTAACATTTTTCATTTGATATTTTGTCAACTTTGCCAATCTGATTTGTAATAAGTTTTCTTTGACTGATTGATTTCTAACTCTATAGAATACTTCTATAAATTCTTTTTTATTTTTTTTTTTGCTTTCAGACAACTTGTACACTAGTTCATGGTTTTATCATATCTCAGTGGGATTAGTGAAGTGTCTTGCTAATTGGATTCTCTGATTCAATTTTCTCCTCATTTAAATGCCTCTTCCCACAGCTACCAAAATGATTTTCCTAAAGAAAAGGTCTGAAAATGATTTTCTTTCTAACAACCCACCCATAAACAATATACTACTGTAACTCCATTTTATCTCTTGGTCAAATATGCAATCTAAATTCTTTCTAACATGACTACTTTTTATCTTTCTAGGCTTATTGAGCAATCCAAACATAGTGGCCTATTTGCTGTTAATTACTTACATCCTTCTATCTTCCATCTCTCTGGCTTAATTATATGTTTGGATTCCTTTTGCTTTTTCATTCCACATCTTAGAATCCCAGTCTGACCAACAAGACTCAGATCAAATTATTTTTTTTGAAGAAAGCCTTTTTCATACTTCCCATTTTTTAGTGCCTTCTATGCTAACTTCCATATTTTCTTCATATATCTTGTCTGTATCGATTTATATAAATAAGGCATCCTCATGGGGTAAAATTTCTTAAGGGCAGAAAGTCCCTAAGGGCTTCTATGTTTCATTTGGATCCCTGTGAATTCATATGATGGCTATCTGTAATGTGTTTAACAAATGTTTATTGGTTGATTGATTTATATTCCTTTCTTTGAGAAGAAAAGAAACAATGTCTATGCAATACTAAATACTACCTGGTGGGTCAGTTGTATTAATTTAACTTTCCCACTACGACTCCCCCCCCCCCTTTAACAAGGGAAGACTCATTTAGTAGGAAATAGAAGAGATATTTAACAACTGATGTTTTAAAATTAAAAAAACATTGTTAAAACTTTAAAATAAATTAATTAACTTCAGCATAAAGAGCATCCTACATTTTTAATCATTACCTCTAACTTTCCATCTGAATGTTTTTTTTTCCCCATTCTCACTTATTTGTCCTCTTTTTACCCTTTCTATTTTCTTAACATTCCTATTACCATCAAGGGTATCAATACCTACTTAGTCACTGATGATCAAAAGCTAGGTATTATTCTTTATTTCTCTCTTTCACTCCTCCTATCCCATCACTTTTCGAGAATTATTTCTACTTTTGTATCCTCTCAAATATGATCCATTGTTATTTATGGAATTGTAGCCACATTGGTGCAGCCCTCATCACTTCATGTCTTGACTATTGCAAGACCTTGCTGATTGCTTTTCATGCTTCAAGTCTCTCCCGATTCTGGTCCATCTTCTGTTCAATTGTCAAATTGATTTTTTCTTAAACAGAAATCTGGCCTTGTCACCCCAACATATTCATTCAGTAAAATCCAATGTTTTCCTAATATTTTCATGATCAAATATAGACGTATCTCTTTGTTTTTTAAAGCATTTTATAACCTGGTGCCTTTTTCCCCCAGTCGTCTTTTTTTTAGAAACTCTTACTTTCAGAATTCTAAGGCAGAAGACTGATAAGGGCAAGGCAATGGGGTTCAAGTGACTGGCCCAGGGTCACACAGGTAGGAAGTGTCGAAGGCCAGATTTGAACCCAGGACCCTCCATCTCTGAGTGGCTCTCAATCTACTGAGCGACCTGGCAGCCCCCTTTTCCCAATCTTCTTATACCTTATTTCCTTACAAGTATCCTGTAATCAATTACAATCCTGTAATGTCTAGTGACATTGGTTTCTTTGATGTTCTTAACATAAGACACACTGTCTTTTAACTGAGAGTATTTTCTCAGTCTTCCATGCCTGAAACTTTCTAATCTCATCTCAACCTTTTAGTTTCCCTTTCTTCCCTCAAGGTTCATTCATAGTCCCACCTTCCATTAGAAGTTTTTTCTTGTCCTCATTAATCTTATTACCTTCCTTTTGAGATAACCTTCAATTTATCTAATGTATATTGACTATCTCAGAAGACAGACATTTTTATTTGGTCTTGAAGGCAACAGAGATCCATATCTGCATCTTCTGTATCCAAATCCAGCTTGCAATATAACATATTGAACCATTTAAAATTATTGATCCCTGTTATTTTTAAAATTGTTTTTTATTAAAATAATTTTTGATACTTAATATTGATCCTCTACACATTCAGATGCTGGAGCCAGCTTCTGCTAGCTTTTAGGTACTAATTGTTAAATGTTCAGTGTCAGCATTTATACTTCAGAAATTAGCTAACACTATGAATCAGGGCATGATTTATTATTTTGTCACTTACTTAGACTTAAGAAATAAATTAAAATATATTAATAATACAGAAAAAAGCATGCTGTGCAAAATACTTTTATTCTTTTTTTCTCCAGAGGGCCAGTTATTAAGCATTAATCAACATACCCTTGCTTGACATACTTTCTACCATGTCTATACATTCATGGAAGTTGATCCTTCATGCCTATCTTATCATCTCAGTCTTTCAGAGTCCTTCTCTAAGATAGGACTAGCACTGTCTCCTCTATAAAGGCATCACTGATCCCCATCTCCAACATACACACACACTCAGAGTGAGTTTCTTCATTCTTCACATATTCCTAGAAGACCTTGCATAGATCTCTATTTCACTAGAATATAAGACTCAAGAAAGGATGAACAGTGCAATTTTTTTTCAAATCTGGATATCCAAACTGATTAAATGAAATAAGTATATAAATGCTTCTCAAAATGAATATACAGAAATATTTAGAACTGTGATGGAGGAGAGTTGAAAGTGCTTACATGTAATGTCCTGAATTTTCTCAATAAACCAAGAGTTTGTTAATAGTGATGCAGTTGAGGATGATAAGGACATAAAAAATGTTTGGGATCAATCACTATGGAGAATGGGGCATAAAGAAATTAATAAAGGAGTTATGAAGTTTTTCAGTGGAAATTTATAGTTTTGGGGTTTTTAGGTCAAAGAGAAATTATATATATTTTTCCATCATCATAATTTGATCTGCATAGTCACAGAATAGGGAACAATAAAGGGCCTTGGAAATAATGTAGTCAAATTATATAATTTACAGATGGTGGAATTGGGATCAGAAGAGATAAAGTAACTTGCCCAGAATGACAACCTAGTTATGTGAAAGAGTAGAAACCATACCTTACCCCAAATGCTAACAACTAGTACTTTTCTTGAGTAATGTTAAAAAATGTTGCCTGTTATAGAGGCAATGAGAAATTACGGAATAGTAAATTTATATAGAGAAGATGGATGGTCATATCACAATGACTTTATTATGTCATAGTACATAGTATTTAATGTGATTAAAAAAGAATGCTGAATTGAGTTTTTGCAGAATCATTGCATTTCAGTAAATATTATGTTAGAGTACTGACTAATGGAATTATTTACCTGGTTGATTATCTTCTTGTTAGTCAGCTCTGTTTAATTTCTCAGAGAAGAAAGATCTGGAAGAAAGAGGATAAACTGACTATTTTATATTTCTGGTTAGAGTTGACAATTTTCCATTTCAGCCTGGCCCCCAAAAGGCCAATAGGATGTATCTGAAATGAGATTTGAACCAATGATTTCCTCTCTCTAGGTCTGGCCCTAAATCCACTGAGCTACATAGCTATGTGTTGTTCTCCTAACCCCAATTCCTTTCAAGATTTTAATTATGGCTTAAAGATCTACAAAAATTAAATTATAAATTCAGCTCTTCTCTAAAATAGTGATATATCTGTTTTGTATTGGTTTAGATGTGAGTACAATTTAGGTAAGATCTAAAATTGTAAGGCCTTTCAGATAATTTAAAACCTTTGAGGGAATCTCCCTTTGGGTTTCTGCTTGAGAATTCAGGGCCAATAGGTTTCTGAGCAACAGGCATATCTGTTCATGCTCTGAGCTTATATTACCTAAGGGCAATGATCTCATTTACTTAAATCAATATGCATTGATTTATAGCTGATGCTTTTGTCTTTATATATTATGTCCTCCTGGAAGGGTACCTTCACATTATTGCTTAAACTCACTAGGTTGCTCCAAAAGGGCACAAGCTCTTTTCATATATATGTGCCGAAGGCAAGAAAAATGCTGATTTTACTTAGTGCTCTTCACTTTCAATAATAAGCTCAGTAGCTTTGCTTTTGCACATACCTTTGTAATTCAATAGATACGAATACTAAAATTCCCTAGTAAGTAAAATCCAAAGATTAATTTGCTCATGATTAGAGTGTTTTGGAATTTCAGACTCAAGACAAACATAAAAAAAAAATTCCCTGGAAAATCAACTTTAAAGTTGAACACTTATATTATTAGAGGTCTTTGGAATTTGAAGAAATATATATTTCTATTCAACAAATGTTCATCAAAATTCTGCTTCAAAAAAAGAAACTGGATTAGACACTGGAGAAACTAAGACAAAAATGTACAAGGCACAATAGAGCGTATTATGAAAATCACTGCTCCTACTCCAGAGAACAATTCTCTAATGGTTTATAACAGCAGAAACTTTGCATTCACTGATAGGTGAACTAGAACATCTAATGAGCAGATATATTGTCTCATTTGTTGGCCAACAGAGTAAGGACATCCTCAGCAACCTTAACTCATTGGAGAAAAAAATAATTGGAGATTCAAGACAAGATGTTGTCCTTGTTTTTGAAAGCAAAATAGTAAGTAATTGTCTACCTGAATGGGCATATACATACATTTGCATATGTATATACACACATAATATATGCATATATACACATATAATTACATAACAAAATAAACAAATCAATAAATTAATGAGTAATTATGGAGCTAAGTGGTGTAATGGATTGAGTATCACATCTGGAGTCAGGAGTTTGAGCTCAAATCCAGTCTCAATCTCTTTTTAATTGTGTGACCTGAGCAAATCATTTAAACCTTTTATATGTTTACATGTTGGTAGGTTGGTATATATGTAGGTATGTACATATATGTTGGTAGATGGATAGATAGGTATGTGTGTATGAGTGAAAGGAAAAACTTGTACCAAAGTCTTTCTGACTCTAATAATGTTGGCATTCTATTTATTCACTATTCTACACTGCCTCATACACACATAAATATGGAATAGGAAAATGTAGTCAATTCTCACAAAAATACTTGGAAATTATCAATTTTCTGGTAATATAATAATATTTTATTCAATATTCTTTCTTAAAAGTTCTAGTGCTCATTAATCACCACTTAGAAATGATAGTTTCTATGATCAAAGGCATTAAGTCTAGTGGGAAAATCATTAGTTTTAGGGTTTAGGAGATCTGTGTTCTAGTCATAACTCTGTCATTGGCTGAGTATGCTTGATTATTTCACTCAAAATCCTTTTATTGAAGATTCTCTGTGAGTTAAAGTGTATTATGATAGCACCATAAAATCTCCTTCCTCTTCCCTCTCAGGAATTTTTGAAGACAGATAAGGAAATGGGCTCTATAAATTGTAGGTATTATTATTAGACAAATGACTATGGTCCTTTTTTAACTTCTTCGGGCTTTTAACTCTTTCAACTGAACTGTATTCATGAGGAATAGATACCTTAACAATATAATGAAGTATTTGTCTTTTCTATTCTTCCTCAGACTAATTATTGCCATATTTGCCCTTCTTCATTATCTTTGTAACTCTCTCACTTGTTGCTTTCACAGGTTCCATTTATATTAAGGAACATTTTCTAAGCAGCATAGAGTAGAAATAGGGAGAAAGAAAGTGAAACTCAAAATCAGTTATGCTTTAATCCGTCCACTAATTCTGTTTCCATTTTGATTGGAAGTAAGAGTCTAGATTAAGTGACCAGTTGAGGGTTAATGCCTTCATTACATTACCTGCGTAGTGATTTTATTTCATTTATGTTTCAAAGGTGACTAAGACAGCAATGCATACAATATTGCCATACTCATGTGAGAAACAATTCATAATGCTTTGGGAAAGTCAAGTCTTTGCCAATAAAAGCAAACATAGAATGGATATATTCTTTTCCTAGTATGAGTATTTTTCAGCATGAGAATTCCTTCCATCAACAGTTACAAGAGTTTATGACAAAATAGAAAACCTAGCATAGTGGATGCATAACTATATTGTTGTCTTTGAACCATGACCTGTTTTCAAGACCTACCTCTGAGAACTAGTGGCTTCCTGATATTGATTAAATTATTTAATCTCTCAGTGCTCTTGGCAACTTTCTAAGACAAGAAGTTGTAGAGAGGATGCTAATATACACATTTAGAATTTCCTTATCCAGAAATTCCCTCTACCAATAAAATAATAGCTCTGAATTCCATTTTTTATTCCTTAATTATGTAAGTCCTAAGAACATATCTAAGGACTTACCCAGAATAGCTGGGAAGGGTCAAAAGGAAGATTTAAAATCAGATCATTCTGACTTTGGTGACAGTACTTCATTTACTAAAATAGTAGACCTCTCTTTCACAATGTAAGGAACTATAAAGAACAAATGCAAAACTGAAGTAATTCTTGCCTACCTATATCTTATATAATACTGGCTAGTTTAAAAAAAAATCACATCTTGGAAAAGGATCTTGGAGAAAAGAAAAATGTTAATAAAGAAGATGGTAGCAGAGATCATTTAGTCCAAATAGCTCCAAGTTTGTCATAATCTACTGACTAGCCAAATTGGCAGGTAGATGGCACAGGGAACAAAGCCCTTACATTGTTTAATTTACCTTATTTTAATTTCATATTCATTGGTGGACTATTCACCCTTTTTATCTTTAATGCCAGCAAATTAATTATCTTCTCTTTAAAATAATTTTGATCAGTAGTTAATCTATTTTGCTGATTTTTTCATAAAACTAACTCCTAGAATTATATATTTTCAGTGGTTTTCTTACATCCAGATTTATTGATCTCACCTTTAATTTTTATGATTTCTAATTTGATGTTTAGTTGGGGATTTTAATTTGTTATTTTTCTAATTTTAAAGGAAAAATACATTTGCAATTCATTGACATGTTCTTTTTCTATGTTACTAATGCAAGCATTGAGAGATATAAGTTCATCTTTACTGTTTTTGCTGTATCCCAAGTTTTAGTATATGGTCACATCATTATCATTTGCTTTAAAGAAATTATTGATTGTTTCAATGATTTGTTCTTTAACCCACTCATTCTTTAAAATTATTTGGTCTGCAATTATTTTTTTAGTTTTATTTCCATGATGTCTTATTAGATAAAATTTTAATGTATCATGGTCTGCAAAGGATACATTTATAATTTATTTTCTACATTTAACTATAAAGATTGTCTAACACATGTTCAATTTTTGTAAAGATACTATAAACCTCTGAAAGGAAGGTATACTCCCTTCTATTCTGTTCTTACCAGATATCTATCATTTTTAATTCATCTAAAATTAAATTCATCCCCTTAATTTTTTAATTTATTTTTTGGTTTGAATTATCTAGTTCTGAAAGTTAGAAATGGAAGTCCACCACTATTATCATTTTGTTATTTATTATCCATGCAACTCATCTAGTTTATTCTTTAAAAATTTGGATTCTATGACATTTTGTGCATATAGGTTTAATATTGGTCATTCTTCATTATCTGTGGTACCTTTTAACATAATATAGTTTCCCTGTTTACCTCTTTTTCATTGTATCCATTTTTCCTCTAATTTTGTCAGAAATCATGATTACTACCAAGTTTTTTGTATCAAGACATATTTTAGTCCACTCCAGCCCTCTATTTTTGCTTTATGTGTGTCTCCAATTTTAAGGATATTTCTTGTAAATAGCATATTCTCCACTTTGGGGTTTTGATTCATTTTACTATCCATTTCCTTTTTATGAGTGAAATCATTCCACTCACCTTCAAAGTTATAATTACTAGTTGTGCATGTTCTTCCATTTCATTTTTCCTTACTGTTTGACCTTCTTTTCCTTTTCTTCTCTCCTTTCCTCAGCCCCCTTCCCTCCTTTCTCTTAATTTACCCTTCCTTCTCTTAATTCCTCATTCCCAAAAGAAAAACTTACTCTCTCCCTTATCTTACCCCCCACTTCCTTCTTATTTCTCTGTATATTAAGATTTTCCCCTTCCAACTTTATATGTTGTTCTCTCTTTCACCCAAATCTGGTGAAGGTAATGTACTACTACCTACTGGGACCCATTTCTCCTCATCTCTATGCCATTTTTTCCACAAGTGCTTCTTTTATTTGAGATCATTTTTTGATTTCACCTCTTTCTATGCCATTTGATTATTTGTAGCTCATTCCATTATGTTCAACTTGACCTAAAGACTTCTATTTATGCTTTTCAAATTACTCAAGTAATGATGTCATTATTAAGGGTTATAGAGAACATTTTCCCACATTAGAAGCAAACAAATTAAGTGTGTTGAATTTCTTTATAATTGGTCTTTCACATTTCCCTTTTTTATGATTTTAGTAAATTGGATTTTCTACTTAGTTTTGTTATTAGTTTTTTTTTCTCAAGAAGAGTTAAACTCCTTTAGTTTATTAAATATCAATTGCCATACTCTCTGCTTATTTATACTCAGCAGTCTCATTAACTACTCCACCATCTCCCAATAATCCCTCATTTTCTACTCTGAAGCATTCATGTATACCATTCCTAAATCTTTGTAAGGATGGAGATTTTGTACACTGTATAATTAACCTGTTTTAGCACTTACCTTGTGCTACTAACTTTCTCCATAGTTAAGATAGATCTTTTCTGTTATAGCTTTACCCTATTTCCTCCTATTATGTATTCAAATTTAATAAGAGAAAAATATTGTCTTTAGTCTATATGTAAACTTGAAGAGATTAATTATTTTCTACCTATCTGTCTTTTTCTTTGTAACTTAAATAGTAATTGTTGGTTTGGTGAGTATTTTTTTTTTCTAAATGAAAATAGATATATGATACTACAATGACTCTCAGTGGATTATAACCAGAAATACCAACTCAATAACCAAAAAACAAAATCCTACTCTATAGTTTATCATTGGAAATCTGTCACATTCTGTCTGCCATTTCCATTTTCTAATTTAGTTTATACTTCTCCTCATACTTACTTTATTCAAGCTATACTGGAATCAGGCATTTAGTTGTTCTTCATTCTTATCCTTATATCCTTCATATCTTATCCACCCATATATACTTGTTAATATTATTCCTTATGACTGAAATATATTCCTCTTGATTTATTCTTCTCAGAATCCTTTTTGATCTTTAAGGTCCAACTCAATCTTTGCCATTTAATCATTTTGAGCTTAAATTGTTCCGTCTCCACTTATATTTTTCTACCACCTTTTGCCTGCACTTCTTAGTAATACCTCTCATTTTGCATTATCCCATTCTTATCTGTGTACGTGTCTTATGATCTTATCCTATTAAATTCTCTCTATCTTTAGAACCTAGAATAATGCCATGAACATAGCATTTGTTGAACACAAATGAATTAACCAAAACAAGCCAGGTACACATTTTTGCTACTTCTGCCTCAATGAAATACAAATACAATCACAATAGTCATACTATCAAAAAGTTCAATAACAGCTTTTTGAGAAGAAATTAGAAAGAATCACAAAATTTCAGAGTGGATGTGAGCTCAGCAACTATCGTTTAAAAATGATTATATATATGCATATATATATTTATTTATTCAAATAAAACAATGAGACTCTACTTGAACATAGTGAAGCAATCCCATTTAATTTTTAACTATCTGTATTGGAAAGTTGTGGTTTTCATTTAGTTTATTTTTGTTGAAATCAATTTTAAATGGGTCTCTGTAATTTCAATTCATTTTATTTTCTTTTTTTCTGCTCCTGGAGCCAACAATAACACACCCAATTTCAGTTTTTATTAGACAACTCTTAAAGTCCTTGAAATTGCTGTCATGTGTTCACTGAGTCCTCTCTTTTATTTGTCACATATTGATAGTCACTTAAGTTGATCCTCATAAGGCTTGGACTAGAGGCCCTTCACCATTTTGGTTTGATTCTATAGGATAATGGAACAAATGAATGAATGATAGAAAAAGCATTCATTACATGTTTACTTTGTGCCATTCACTTTGCTAAGCTTAGAAAATAAAATACAAATAAAGGAAGAAAATAGTAAGAAACTCTTATAGAACAGTAGTGAGGGAAAGTTTTTGTTTTGTTTTGAGAAGTCAAAGGGAGGATAAATTAAACAAATGGGACAGTCTATTGACATGTTCTTTCTAGAAGCAAAGGCAAAGTTTATTTTATTACAACCCTCAAAGCAAGAATAGGAGTTAAGGTTAGGTAGATGGAAAAATGTTATTAGGAATCAAGAAGTATGATGGTATCTAGAATCATTCCCTTCTACCAGGACTTGAAGAACTAAATATTGTATTCTTGATTTCATCAATACTAATATTTGATTTGTCACCATACTTTAAACAGTCAAGGAATATTGTGTCTCAAAATTGTCTCCCATTCAAGTTGGCAGTGTAAAGGCAGCAAAAGTTCAGACCTCTAAAAAACCTTTCATTACCAATTACAAAATAAATGCACCTAGGAGACTAAAAAATCAAACCTAACAAGACAGAGCCAAGGAACCCTCCTGTTGGACTCAATGTAAAAGATACACTCCACAAAAGCCTGAATTTGAGAACACTCAGGTTTAAAGGGAAAGAAGAAGGAAGTTCCCAGGCTCCTCTACCATCTAGAGCTCTAAGCAGCCAGTGGCAGCTGGAATCTCTGGGCAGGCAAGGTTGTGGTCTGGAGGGAGTGTCTTGCGGGCAAAGCTCTGCCAGGCTCAAAAGGTCAAACATAGGCAGTGGGGAAGCTATTGGAGAAGAAGAGAAGGGTGCAGAGGGCAGCCTAGTTGCAACAGCAGAGACAATCCATATTGCAGCCGGCTTCCAGAGGTTAATCCCATCAAAGCCTTCAGAGGGCAGAGAAGCTCAAGCTCCAATACCCCTCCCCCACAGACTGCACTGAGAGATATGCTGACTAAACTCCAAGGATGAAGGCTGACTTAAAAGCCCCAAACCACAGAACCAACAAAACAATGAGATGAGTAAGATCACAAGTGAATGCAGGGAGTAAAGAAAAACAACAACAACAACAACAGAAAAAGAAAAAAGAAATTATAATCAACAGCTTCTATCCAGGCAATGAACAAAGAACAAACAGAAAAGAGAAGGATGAGGGAACAACAAGCAAAGAAACAGAAACCCCAGTGAATTGGATACAGGCTTTGGAAGAACTTTAAATACAAATCAAAACAAAATTAAGAGAGGCTTAAGACAATTGGGAAAAGGACTTAAAAAGAAAAATAAGTTATCTGGAAACAGAAAACAGCATTTTGAAAGCCAAAATTAATCATCTTGAAAATGAGGCAAAGGAGATGAAAGATGAGGCAAAGAAGATGAAAGACAAGCTCCAAAGAAAATCAGACCAGAATGAAAGGGATGACCAAAAAGCCCGGGATGAAATCCAGCCCTTAAGAACCAGAATACAACAATTAGAAGCAAGAGACTTCACAAGGCAGTAGAACACTATAAAACAGACTAAAAAGAATGAAAAAAATGAGGAAAACATGAAGCACCTCATTCATAAAACAGAAGATTTAGAAAATCATTCCAGGAGAGACAACTTAAGAATCATTGGTCTACTAAAAGACATGACAAAATAAAAAGGCTGGACATCATTATACAAGAAACTATCAAAGAAAACTGCCCTGATATCCTAGAACAAGAGGGAAAAGTAGAGATTGAAAGAATCCATAGATCATCACCCATACTTAATCCTCAACTGACAACACCCAGGAATGTTATAACCAAATTCAAGAACTATCAGACCAAGGAAAAATAATACAGGCTACTAAGAAGAAGTCATTCAGATACCATGGAAATATGGTGAGGATAACACAGGATCTGGCTGCATTTACAGTCAAAGACCAAAGACCAAAGACATGGAATAATATATGCCAGAAAGCAAGGGAACTAGATCTACAACCAATAATAAACTACTCAGCAAAACTGACTATATTCTTACAGGGGAAGAAAGTATGGTCATTTAACAAAATATAAGAATTCCAAGCATTTGTAAGGACCAGACATGAACAGAAAATTTAATGTCTAAGCACAGAATTCAAGAGAATCAATAAAAGGTAATTAAGAAAGAGGGGGAAAAAAAGCAAAACCCAAAAAATAAACTTTTTTTAAGAGACCAACCAAGTTAAAGTGATATGTATCCCTATAAAAAAAAGAGGTCATTGGCAACTCTTAAAAATTGTTATTATTACATGGGCAACTAGAAGAATTACACTTAGAGGGAACAGTGACACTATAGGATGAAATGTCAAGACATAAATATGTATATATGTATGCATAAATACATATATATGTATATATATATATACAATTAGAAAGGGGAAAGAAACAAAAGGGGGTAAATATATATGTCACAAAGAAGCTCATGGCAGGAGGGGGTAGAGTATCAATACACTGGAAGGATAAAGAGGTTGGAGATAGGAAATACTCAACTCTTACATGCTTTGAAACTGACCCAAAGAGGGAAGAACAATCAAATACATTGGGGCAGAGAATGGATTTGTGCCCTATAAGGAAGTAGAAGGGTAACAAACAGATTGGTGGGGAGGGAAGCAGCACAAGGGAGGGAGAGGATGGGGATTAGTTTAAAAAGATTGTAAAGAAAATAGGAGGGGAATAATAAAGGAGTGGGGTAGAAAGGGAAGTAAAATAAGGGTGGAAATTAGGGGGACTGATTAAAAACAAAACATTGGTGTTGAAGGAAATACTGAAAGAAGAAAAGGCACAACTAGGAGTGGAAATAAAAATCTTGGAAATACACAGCTGGCAAGCATAACTCTGAATGTGAATGGAATGAACTCATCCATAAAACACATGTGAATAGCAGAGTGGAATAGAAACCAAAATCCTACCATATGCTGTCTACAAGAAACAAGAAGGTAGACTAGCATAGGGTAAAAGTAAGAGGATGGAGCCAAATCTATTAGGCATCAACTGAAAAAAAGAAGGTAGGAGTCACAATCATCATATCTGACAAAGTCAAAGTAAAAATAGATCTAGTTAAAAGAGATAGGGAAGGTAATTAAATCCTGATAAAAGGCAGTGTAGACAATGAGGAAATATCAGTACTCAACATGTATGTACCAAACGGCATAGCATACAAATTTCTAAAGGATAAACTAGTGTAGATCAAGGATGAAATAGAAAAACTATACTAGTGGGAGACCTGAACATTCCTCTATCTGAACTAGATAAAACAAACCAAAAAGTAAATAAGAAAGAGGTAAGAGAAGTGAATGAAATCTTAGAAAAATTAGAGTTGTTAGATGTGTGGAGAAAAAATAAATAGGGACAAAAAGCAATACACCTTTTAAGCAGCACATGGTACATTCACAAAGACTGACCATGTACTAGGGCATAAAAACATTGCAAACAAGTGCAAAAGAGTAGAAATAATGAATTCAAAATTCTCAGATCACAATGCATATGGAGAGACAAATAAAAATTTATTTGTAAATTATAAACAATATAATCCTCCAGAATTGGTTAAAGAACAAATCATAAAAACAATTAATAATTTCATTGAGAAAATGAAAATGCTGAGAAATTCTTTCAAAATCCATGCAGCCAAAGCAGTATTCAGGGGAAAATTTATATCCTTTATTTCATATATTAAAAAAAACTAGAGAGGGCAGAGGTCAATGAATTGGGTATGCTAATTAAAATACTAGAAAGTGAAAAAATTATAAACCCTCAGATGTAGACTAAATTAGAGATCCTAAAAATCAAAGGAGCAATTAATACAATTGAAAGTAAAAGAATTATTGATTTAATAAATAAGAATAGAAGCTGGTACATTGAAAAAACAAATAAAATAGAAAAAGTACTGGTCAATCTAACTTAAAAAAAGAAAAGAAGGAAATGAAATTGACAGTATCCAAGATGAAAAGGGAGACATCACCTCTAATGTTTATGACAAAAATATGGTACTGATTCCAAAGTTAGATAGGTCAAAAATGGAGAAAGAAAACTACGGACCAGTTTCCATAATGAACATAGATTTAAAAATCTAAAATAGGATACTAGCAAAAAGACTCCAGCAAGTCATCACTAGGGTCATCCACTATGAACAGGTAGGATTCATACCAGGAATGCAAGGATGGTTTAATATTAGAAAAACCATCCACAGAATTGACCATATTAACAAGCAAATTGTCAAAAATCACATGACAATCTCAAGAAATGCAGAAAAAGCCTTTGACAAAATACAACACTCATTCCTACTGGAAACACTAAAAAGTATAGGAATAGAAGGGTCTTTCTTAAAAATAATGAACAGTATATATCTAAAACCATCAGCAAACATCATCTGCAATTGGGATACACTCGAAGATTTCCCATTAAGATAAGGAGTGAAACAAGGAGGCCCATTATCACCTCTATTATATAACATTGTACTAGAAACACTACTGTAGCAATGAGGAGACCAAGCTATTACTCTTTGTGGATGATATAATGGTCTACTTAAAGAATCCCAGAGAATCAACCAAAGAGCTGGTCAAAATAATCAACAACTTTAGCAAAGTTTCAGGATAAAAAAAAAATAAACCCAAATAAGACATTAGCATTTCTACATATTTCTAACACATCTCACCAGCAAGAATTAGAAAGAGAAATTCCATTCAAAATCACACTAGATAATATAAAATACTTAGGAATCTATCTGCCAAGTCAAATACAGGAACACAACTACAAAACAATCGCCATACAATTAAAACTAGATCTAAACAATTGGAAAAACATAGATTGTTCATGGGTAGGATGAGCTAACATAACAAAATGACAATCTTACCCAAATTAATTTACTTATTTAGTGCCATACCCATTGAACTACTAAAAAACATTTTACTGAATTAGAAAAAAAAAAACATAACAATATTCATTCAGAAGAACAAAAGGTCAAAGATATACAACTAAATCAAGAAAAGAAAGATGCAAAGGGAGGAGACCTTGTAGTCCCAGATCAAAAATCGTACTATAAAGTAGTGCTTATCAAAACAATTTTGTACTGCCTAAGAGACAGAAAGGAGGATCAGTGCAATTAACTTGGGGTAAGTGACATCAGCAAGACAGTCTATGATGAGCCCAAGGATCCAAGCATTTGGGACCAAAATGAACTATTTCATAAAAACTGCTTGGAATATTGGAAGACAGTATGGCGATATTAGGTTTGGATCAGCATCTCAAGCCCTACATCAATATCAACTCAGAATGGGTGAATGATTTGAATATAAAGAAGGAAACTATAAGCAAATTTGGTGAACACAGATGAATACATGTAAGATTTTTCAAAAAGGAAAGACTTTAAAACCAAGGAAGAGCTAGAAAAAAAATCACAAAATGTAAAAATCAATAATTTTGATTATTACATTAAATTAAAAAGGTTTTGTACAAACAAAACCAATAGAACCAAAATTATAAGGGAAGTAAAAATTTAGGAAACAATCTTCCTAACAAAAACTCTGACAAAGGTCTAATTACTCAAATTTATAAAGAGCTAAACCAATTGTACAAAAAATCAAGTCATTCCCCAATTGAAAAATGGGCAAGGGACATGAATAGGCAATTTTCAGTTAAAGAAATCAAAACTATTAATAAGTAGCTGAAAAAGAGTTCTAAATCTCTGATAATCAGAGAGATGCAAATCAAAACAATTCTGGGTATCACCTCAAACCTAGCAGATTGACTAACATTACAGCAATGGAAAGTAATGAATGCTGGAGGGGATGTGGCAAAGTCAGGACATTACCACATTGCTGGTGGAGTTGTGAATTGATCCAACCATTCTGGAGGGCAATTTGGAACTATGCCCAAAGGGCACTAAAAGACTGTCTGCCCTTTGATTGAGCTGTAGCATTGTTGGGTTTGTATCCCAAAGAGAGATAATACCTACACAAGAATATTCATAGCTACTCTCTTTGTGCTGGCAAAAAATTGGAAAATGAGGGGATGCCCTTCAATAGGGGAATGACTGAACAAATTGTGGTATATATTGGTGATGGAATACTATTGTGCTCAAAGGAATGATAAACTGAAGGAATTCCATGAGGATTAGAATGACCTTCAGGAATTGATGCAGAGCGAAAGGAGCAGAACCAGAACATTGTACAGAGAGACCAATACACTGTGGTACAATCGAATGTAATGGACTTCTCCATTAGTGGTAATGCAGTGATCCTGAACAACTTGGAGGGATCTATGAGAAAAAACACTACCCACATTCAGAGGAAAAAATGTGGGAGTATAAACACCAAAGAAAAACAACTGCTTGAGTGCATGAGTCGAGGGGATATGTTGGGGGATGTAGAATCTAAATGAACATCCTAATACAAACATCAACAACATGGAAATATATTTTGATCAAGGATACATGTAATACCCAGTGAAATTGCACATCAGGACTTCCAGGTAAGCATGGCAACATTCTTGTCATGGGTTGCTTCCTCTCCTTAGCACCCACTGATATAGACTACCTCAAAAGACCAAAAAAATTTTTTTCTTAAAAATGAAGGGACACTACAGTAGGGCGCAGCAATGAAGGCACATGGGCATTGGGCATTTCCACACTATAAGGTGGTGAAAAAGTTCCCACCCAAACATGAGATGATCTCCCCCTCCCCAACCACACCTACAGAGCCAGAGTCAGAGCCAGCGTGCGCCAGAATCAGCTAGTGAGTGAGGGGTATCTCTAGGTCCTTGGAGGCTGACTAATACAACCAAAGACCTACCCCTGAGAGCAGCTACACCAGAAACCCCAGTGGGCAGGGAAGTGCAGACTGTGGGCACTCCCAGGAAGGTAGAGCAGAGAAGAGTCGTGAACAGGGGAGGCTGCAGAGATTCAAGGGCTTGCCTCAGGAAAAATCCTTGCTCCGTAACACCATGCACAGAGAACCTGTCTATCTCACTCAGATTTCTGACTAAAAAGGGAAGGAAAAACCTCCACATGATGGCAAATTTTGCACAGGACCAAGAAATACCCTCCAAGAAAACAAAAAAAAAAAGGAAATGACCCTTGAAAATTTTTACAGAGGAAAAATGCAGGCTACAGAAGAAACATAGGAGGAAATTCAAACAAAGACAAGACCTTCAAAAAAATGGAAAATTTCCAAAAGTTCTAGAAGAATTTAAATTGGAGCTTATCAAAAAGATAAAAGCCTTCTGGCAAGAGAAGTGGGAAATGGCTCAAAGAGAGAATCAAAAGATTATAGCAGAAAATCAAGAGACTAAAGCAGAAAACCAGGCCTTAAGGACCAGAATTGGGCAACTGGAAACCAATGATATTGCAAAACAGCAAGGATTAATAAAGCAAAGTCAAAAGATTGACAAAATAGAAGAAAATGGAAAATATCTCAATGACAAGTTGATAGATCAGGAAACTAGAGAAAGAAGAGACAATTTGAGAATCATTAGTCTACCTGAAAATCAAGAAATAAACAGAAATCTTGACATCATACTTCAAAAAATCATCCATGAAAACTGCCCTGATTTTCGTGAACAAGGGGGAAAAATAGACATTGAAAGAGTTCATAGAACACCCTCTACACTAAATCCACAAAATACAATTCCCAGGAATGAAATTGTCAAATTCCAGAGCTTTCAAGCTAAGGAGATAATTCTACAAGAAGTCAAAAAGAGGCAATTCATATAGCAAGAAGCACCAATCAAGACCACACAAGACCTGGCAGCTTGCACACTAAAGGACCACAAGGCCTGGAACATGATATTCAGAAAGGCAAGAGAACTGGGTCTTCAACCAAGAATCACATATCCATCAAAACTGACTATATACTTACAGGGCCATGTATGGACATTTAAAAAAAATATTTCCCAGTTTTTGTAAAGAAAAGACCAGAACTCAGGGGAAATTTTGATGTCCAAACACAAAGATCAAGAGAAACATGAAAAGGTTAATAAGAAAGAGAGGGAAAAGGGTAAAATGTGTGTGTTTTTTTTAATTACAACTCTCTTCTTTAAGGGCTACAATTAGATCAAATTATATATATATATATATATATATATATATATATATATATATATATTAATATAAGGGGAAATGTAATGTCTAACTCTTAAAAATTATATTTATTATTATAGTAATTAGAAGAATAATTCATAGTAAAAGATTGGGGCAATAAGGGCTATGAGATGATATGCAAAAAAGAAAAGAAAAGAGGAGGGGGGATCGAGGATGGTACCAAGAGATACTTGAAGACATAAATAAATAGGATAATATATATCACACAAACATACACATGGGAAGGGGAGGGGAAGAACACTCTTAAAAGAAGGAGAGGAAGAGAAGGTTAATAGGCAATACTTAAAATTTACTCTCAGAGAAATGAATTCTGAGAGGGAAGAGCACCCAGATCCATTGGAATCTTCAATTCTATCTTATCCTACAGAGTTAGTGAGAAGGGAAAGTTAAGAAGGGAAGGGGGAAGGGAGTAAAAATGAGCTGGAAGGAGAGGGGGGAGGTAACTTAACAGAACCTAAAAAAACAAGAAGGGACCAAAAAAGGAGGGACCAGAAAGGGAAGCATATTAAGGGAGGGGATTTGGGGATGATTAAAATTGAACCATTGGTTTAAAAGGACTTAGCAACAGAAGAAAGGAAAGAACTAGGAGAGGATATCAAAATTCTAGGGCAATCACAAGTAACAATCATAAATTTGAATGTGAATGGGATAAATTCACCCATAAAATGTAAACAAATAGGAGAGTGGCTTAGAATCCAAAGATCCTACCATATGTTGTCTACAAGAAAAACACTTGATGTGAGTAGATACACAGAAGATCAAAATTAAAGGTTAGAGCAAGACCTATTGGGCCTTAAATCATCAAAAGAAGGCAGTAATTGTAATCATGATATGTGACAAAACCAAAGTAAAAAAGAGATCTCATTAAAAGGGATAGGGAAGGTAAATACATCCTGATAAAAGAGAGTATAGACAATGAGGAAATTTTACTAATCAACATGTATGCTCCAAATGGTATAGCATCAAAGTTTCTAAAAGAGGAACTAGTAGAATTGAAGGAGGAAATAGAAAGTAAAACTATACTAGTGGGAGACCTGAATCTACCACTATCAAATTTAGATTGATCAAATAAAAAAATAAATAAGGAGGAAAAAGATGTTAATGAAATCTTTGAAAAATTAGATTTAATTAATATATGGAAAAAAATAAATTGGAACAAAAAGGAATACACCTTCTTTTCAGCAGCCCATGTTACAATCACAAATATTGACCATATACTAGGTCATAAAAACATGGCCAACAAAGGCAGAAAAGCAGAAATAGCAAATGTAATCTTTTCAGATCATAAGGCAATAAAAATAATGAACAGTAAGGGTACATGCAGAGCCAAATCAAAAATTAATTAGAAATTAAATAATATGATTCACCAAAATCAGTTAGTTAGAGAACAAATCATAGAAACAATTAATAATTTCATTGAAGAAATTACAATGATGAGACATCCTTTCAAACTCTATGGAATGCAGCCAAAGCAGTACTCAGGGGAAACTTTATATCCTTGAGTTTATATATTAACAAATTAGGGAGGGCAGAGGTCAATGAATTGGTCATGCAAATTAAAAAACTTGAAAGTGAACAAATTAAATCCCCCCAGAAGAAAACTAAATTAGAGATCCTAAAAATAAAGGGAGAAATTAATAAAATCAAAAGTGATAGAACTATTGAACCAATAAATAAGTCTAGAAGCTGGTATTTTGAAGGAAATAAAGCAATCCAAATATACAAAGTACTGGTTAATCTAATAAAAAAAGGAAAGAAGAAAACCAAATTAACAGTATCATAGATGAAAAGGGAGAGCTCACCTCCAAAGAAAAGGAAATGAAGCCAATCATTAAAAACTATTATGCCCAAATATATGGCAAAAATATGCCAATCTAGGTGATATGGTTAAAAATTTACAAAAATATAAATTGCCTAGATTAACAGAAGGAGAAATAGAATTCTTATGTAATCCCATATCAGAAAAAGAAATTGAACAGGCCATCAAAGAACTCCCTAAGAAAAAAACCCCAGGGCATGATGGAGTCACACGTGAATTCTATCTCACATTAAAAAAAAAAGCTGCTCATTAAAGAGCAGCTAAGCCCAATACTATACAAACTATTTGAAATAATAAGCAAAGTGGGAGTTCTACCAAATTCCTTTTATGACACAAATATGGTAATGATTCCAAAGCCCAGCAGGTCAAAAACAGAGAAAGAAAACTACAGAATAATCTCCTTAATGAACATAGATACAAAAATCTTAAATAGGATACTATCAAAAAGACTCCAGCAAGTCATCACTAGGGTCATCCACTATGACCAGGCAGGATTCATACCAGGAATGCAAGGATGGTTCAATATTAGGAAAACCATCCACATAATTGACCATATTAACAAGCAAACTGACAAAAATCACATGATTATCTCAATAGATGCAGAAAAAGCCTTTGATAAAATACAACACCCATTCCAATTGAAAACACTAGAAAGTATAGGAATAGAAGGGTCTTTCCAAAAAATAATACACAGCATCTATCTAAAACCATTAGCCAACATCATTTGCAATGGGGATAAACTAAATGCATTCCCAAGAAGATCAGGAGTGAAACAAAGACGCCCATTATCACCTTTATTATTTAACATTGTACTAGAAACACTAAGTAGCAATTAGAGAAGAAAAGAAATTGAAGGTATTAAAATTGGCAATGAGGAGATCAAGCTTTCACTCTTTGTGGATAATATGATGGTCTATTCCTAGAGAATCAACTAAAAAGCTAGTGGAAATAATCAACAACTTTAGCAAAGTTGCAGTATATAAAATAAATCCACATAAGTCATCAACATTTCTATATATCTCCAACACATCTCAGCAGCAAGAATTAGAAAGAGAAATTTCATTCAAAATTACCCCAGAAAATATAAAATGCTTGGGAATCTATCTGCCGAGACAAACTATGTAAACACAACTACAAAACATTTTCCACACAATTTTTAGATCTAAATAATTGTAAAGACATGAATTGTTCATGGGTAGAATCAGCTAACATAATAAAAATAATTATCCTACCCAAACTTATTTATTTATTTAGTGCCACACTCATCGAAATTCCAAAAAAAAATTTTTACTGATTTAGAAAAAAAACATAACAAAGTTCAATTGGAAGAACAAAAGATCAAGGATATACAGGAAAATAATGAAAAAAAAAATAAAAAGTAAGGTGGCCTACCAGAACCAGATCTCAAACTATACTATAAAGCAGTGGTCATCAAAACAATTTGCTACTAGCTAAGAGATAGAAAGGAGGATCAGTGGAATAGAATTGGGGTAAGTGATCTCAGCAAGACAGTCTATGACAAGCCCAAAGATCCCAGCTTTGGGGATAAAACCCACTATTTGAAAGAAACTTCTGGGAAAATTGGAAGACAGTGTTGGAGAGATTAGGCTTGGATCAACACCTCATACCCACAACAAGATATACTCAGAATGGGTGAATGACTTGAACATAAAGAAGGGAATTATAAG
Organism: Monodelphis domestica; assembly: GCF_027887165.1. Taxonomy (NCBI): domain Eukaryota; kingdom Metazoa; phylum Chordata; class Mammalia; order Didelphimorphia; family Didelphidae; genus Monodelphis; species Monodelphis domestica. Next base: position 113,702,995 of record NC_077230.1, on the reverse strand, counting down.
TAAATTAGGCAAACACAGAATAGTATACATGTCAGACCTTTGGGAAGGGAAAGATTTTAAAACCAAGCAAAACTTAGAAAGACTCACAAAATGTAAAAGAAATAATTTTGATTACATCAAATAAAAAAGTTTTTGTACAAACAAAACCAATAGAACCAAAATCAGAAGGAAAATAACAAACTGGGAAACAATCTTCATAACAAAAACCTCTGACAAAGTTCTAATTACTCAAATTTACAAAGAGCTAAATCAATTGTACAAAAATATCAAGCCATCCTCCAATCGATAAATGGGTAAGGGGCATGAATAGGCAATTTTCAGTTGAAGAAATCAAAACCATTAATAAGCACATGAAAAGGTGTTCTAAATCTCTTATAATCAGAGAGATACAAGTCAAAACAGCTCTGAGGTATTACCTCAAACCTAGGAGATTGACTAACATTACAGCAATGGAAAGTAATGAATGCTGGAGGGGATATGGCAAAGTAGGGACATTACCGCATTGCTGGTGAAGTGTGAATTGATCCATCCATTCTGGAGAGCAATTTCAAATTATGTCCAAAGGGCACTAAAAGACTCTCTGCCCTTTGATTGAGCCGTAGCATTGTTGGGTTTGTACCCCAAGGATATTTTAAGGAAAAATATTCATAGCTGCTCTCTTTGTGGTGGCAAAAAACTGGAAAAAGAGAGGATGCCCTTCAGTTGGGGAATGGCTCAACAAATTGTGGTATATGTTGGTGATGGAATTCTATTGTGCTTAAATGAATAATAAACTGGAGGAATTCCATGGGAACTGGAACAACCTCCAGGAAGTGATGCAGTGAGAGGAGCAGAACCAGGAAAACAATGTATACAGAGATTGATACACTGTGGCATAATCAAATGTAATGGACTTCTCAATTAGTGAAAATGCAGTGTTATTGAACAACCTGAAGGGATCTATGAGAAGTAACACTATCCACATTCAGAGGAAAAACTGTGGGAATAAAACCACCAAAGAAAAACCACTGCTTGATTACATATGTCAAGGGGGATATGATTGTGGATATAGACTGTAAATGAACATCCTAGTGCAAACACCAACAACACGGAAATGGGTTCTGATCAAGGACACATGTAATACCCAATGGAATTGCAAGTCGCCTATGGAAAGGGTGAGAGGAGGGGAAAGAGGAATAGAAAATGATTTTTGTAACCAAAGAATAATGTTTTAAATTGACTAAATGCATTAATTAAAATTAAAAAATAAAATAAATTAATTAATTAAAAAATTGTCTCCCCGAGTTTTAATCAATCTTCCAAGCTTTGCTATGTGAACATTTACATAGCATGGCATTTATATATATTTCATGATCAGTAAAGAAAAGTTGAAAAGCACTGTCAACCAATTAAGAAATAACTATACACACTTCTGTATATATCTACATGTATGCACACACACTTAGATGTGTGTGTATATAGATATACATTTAAAAAGATATATGTCACTTACTCCATATCAGACATTGTGTCAGACACAGGAATACAAATACAAGTAAAAATAAAGGCAATTTCTGTCTTTAAGAAGCTTACATTCTAATGGGTAACTCGATATATAGAAGAAAGCCGAAGGAGAGTGAAAGAAAAGGTATTGGGCCTGGTATCATAAGGGAGAAGTGCAGAGTACAGCCTTGTTGGAAATGAAGAGATGTTTAGTCTGGACATCCTCATGAAATGCAGATTCTTGTAAGTGCCTTCCATCCTCTATTTAGAAGTAGGAGATCAAAGACCAGAGGGTACCTTTAATATGTGGGTATTTGAATTTCAGAGCTGAAGTTACTTTCCTGGATGAATTGCTTTCTGGGGCATTATGCAGAAGACTAGAAGAAGGTAGAATGATTGAATATAAAAACTCTTAGCTAAAATTACTATAGAGCCATTAATGATTACTATTTGGGTCTAACTATTCAACTTGGTCTGGGACATGTAATGGAAAAAGGATAGAGATAGGATAAGATTTAAGAGAAATGGATGGCTGTCTTTAAGGCACAGACTAGGAACTCAAGGGAAAAGATTTAAGCAGGCAGAAGGCAGAGGAGGAACATTTTGGAAGTGACAACTTCTAGAGAGTAGTGATGTCCTGTTAGAAGGTAATAACTTCCTTTCTGGGAATGGTGGAGGAAAGGCAGGCTTGTCATAGCTCATTTACCTCAACCTGACTATGGAGAAAGAGAATACCTCTAATTCATCTTTGGAGGTATTCTATTTCACTGGGAAAGATAAAAGGATCTGACCACACCTGCTGTGCTTTTCAGAAGGTTTTATCTAAAAAAAAAAAATTCTGTCAGTTTGGCTTTGAGGTTTTACCTCAGGGGTCAGACCCCCTAGGGATGAACTTAACCATTGGAGTTCATTCACAATGGTTTTTGGAGACAGCTTTTGGGGAATAAATCTAACCAGCTACTGAGGGTCATAGATAGCTTAGTCAGTTTTGAGGACACCTTGATAGAAACAGGATGCTGTTAAGTTAGCCAGAAGATCAGAAGGTCCCTTTTGTGAGGGATGTAGAGGATTGTGGGAAATTAGCTAGATCCCTTAGAGTTAGGGAACCCTTGTTTTGATCCTCAGTTTGTATTCTCTCTTAAAATAAGAGATACTGTGTTTTTTTTATATTAATTGTCTCCAAGGCATTTGTACAACTAGAGAGAAAGTGAATCAATTTCATTATCACTAACCAGAGGTTAAAATACCTCTGGGTATTCAGGGGGATTCCTGAGTGGATCTACCACTATTATCATTTGTGGGTAGTCCCCTTCTGTTTTTAGACCATATAATTTTATTATTCTCTCCTATAGATTTCTTAACATGTTTTGTTTCAGTAATCCATTTGACAATCAGATGAAGTCAATGGATTCCTCAGAAGAATGTTTTAAAGGAATAATGTAAAATATATGTTATTATAAAGGAAAAAAAACATATAATGAAGTAATTATGCCCTATATATCTGTGTGTGTGTTCATGGAACCAAAGTTAAGCACTTCTTATGTAGTCCAAATGTCTCCGTTTTTTCACAAGAAAATTGAGATACTTTCTCAAACTCCTTGTTAAAAATATAGATGAGGGGCAGCTATGTAGCCCAGTGGATTGAGATCTAGGCCTAGAGGCATGAAATATTGAGTTTGAATCTGGCCTCAGATACTTTCTATCTGTGTGACCCTTGGCAAGTCACAACCCCCATTGTCTAGCCCTTATTAACTATTCCTCTGCCTTAGAAACAATTCTTAGTATTGATTCTAAAATGGAAAATAAGGTTTATATATATATATATATATACACATATGTATATATATATATTTGGTGATGTTAAAAAACTACATATATAATTTGTTTTTGATGAAGGCATACTGGTTCTTTGTTATTATTAATTTATTTTCTAGATATTCATTGATTATATCTTTAATATTTAATAAAAATTCACATGGAGTTTTTCAAAACTGATAGATTATAGTTTTCAGATTCAATTTTATTCCTGCCTTATAAATTCAAGGTTTTATCTATTTAAGTCTTGTGATATCTTTCCTATTCTCTACAATTTTCTAAGTATCACTGACAGTATCCACATTTAGTAGTTTTGTTATTATTAGTGTTTGTCTTCCTTATGTCATAGGAAATAATTCTTCTAGGCCAATTGACTTGAAATAATAAAAGATAGTTAAATATTCACTTAATATATTATTAGTTATATTGAGCATCTACCCCTTATTGTCCAATTTTATTGTCCTTTTGTAATGTGAGCTTTCCTGAGCATGCCCAGTTCACCTAACTAAAGAAGATCAAGGTCCCTTGTGTAGCAGTCTTTCAAGAAGATTCCATTGCCTAATATACTCTATGTACTCTACAATATGGTTGGGAGTAGCTTCTTTTGTTTGATTGCCTGCATCTTTTAAAATGCAGAGAGTGAATTAGTTGCTCACTCTTTAATTTGACCTCTCCTTTGAACAATTTTACTTGTGGTATCCAGGGGATAAAGAACACAGTTCTCTCACAGCATGGTACTTGTGAACTACACCCATGAGAAGGCAAGGGCTTTCCTTCTTGAGCCCCATCTCTTTCACCCCAGCTCCAATGGATATTAAAGGTATTTATTTCTGTTTCATGTTGTTTGTCCTCCTCTGTTTCAGGCACCAAAGATTACCCACATAGAACCCAGGGTGTGAACATAATAACCTTTGAGGCAGTATTCCAATTGGGATGGTCCAGTCAGTCAGTCTGACATGGATATCCTGTGAATCCAGGATTCTTAGGAAATGAGCAAAAGAGGAGTTTTGGACTTGGGACTAGGACTGTATTTTATACAAACTGAGCTAATCTATGAAATTAGGGTCTATCAAGCTAGACTGAGGAAAAACAAAAAGTAAAGGGAGTTTAACCTCTGTGTTATAAGATGACGTTTAAATATTTGTTATTTGTCTTCTTGAAATAAATATTTCTATCTAAAAGCTAATCTCGTTGTTAGTGGCTAAACAGAAATAAAGTATTGGGGACACTCCGTACACTAGGGGGAACACAATCAGTAGGATGGAACCAAAGGCACGGAATTCCCTTAATGGAACTAGAGAACCCTGGAAGAGGGATAAAATGGAACATACCTGGTCTTAAGATAATGATGACCAGGGTGACTTGTCATGAATTTCTTAATCACAAACATTTGTCAGGGTCATTTTAATTGAGGTTCTCATAATTTTTATCCCAGCAATCAGTTGCTTCATATTAATGAGAATCAGCATCAGAATTTTCCATTGTTGGTTTTCCTACCTTCTGAAGGATGAAACTATCATTAACGGCAAGTCAAGAAGTTATTAGCCACTCTGCTTTTGGCATAGAGAGCCAACAGATGTCTTGATAATTGAAGTCCCATATCACTACTACATCATAACTCTGTGCAAAGCTTATGATCTGTTTTCTAAAATTCTCATCTCTTTCTTCTTTGGGTCCAGGTGGTCTGAGTTATACCCTGATAACAAAATTGATTTGTTTCTCCCTCTATGGAATTTTTACCCAAATACTCTTAATCATCATTTTGCCTTTTGCTTCCTATTTCTTCCCATGAGCATAACACCTTAATATACTGTACTATAACCCAATCTTATTATTTGAACTATTTTTTGAATAAGCTATACAATCCAGAGACACATTCCAAAAATGTGTCTCATTACACCAAATTTCAACAATATCAATCAAGCTAAGCTTGCCTCTTTGTATTAATTTTCCTTAATGCTTAAACATTATTCATTTTTCGGTCTGCATTTGAAGACATAGGACTTACTCCTTTCTTAAATTTTGTCTCCTGGGAATTTCTGAGTGTTGATTGTTTTGCTTCTTCTTGTACTATAGTCTGTACACATGGTCTATTTTGGTGAATGTTGACAATGTTTTGTCTTCTCTTTTCAAATGAAAACCATTTTTATTAGATTTCTAGGACTTGAGAAAATATATCTTTTTGAGACTTCGTTAGATATATTTCATGTTTAGCCAAAAGCTTGTCATACCTCTATTTTAAACCATGAGACAGGAATTGAAATCTCGATGTCAGACATTGCCTTTGTAGACATTCACTTCTCAATTAAACTTTCTCTTCTTTATTTCTTGCTTTTAGTGGAAAGAAGGAACAAAACCATTTTTCTGGACTCTGATGTCCTTCAGTTTCTTGGTCAAGACTTTGTAACAAAACTTCTTAAATTTCTTCTGGCAGAATGATTTATGCATCTGTTTAATAAGTCTCATGAGGTTCATTATTAACACACATTCCCACTTTAGAAAGAAATCCTGATTTTCTGTTAACTAGATGTCTCAGTTATCAGACACAGTAAGTTCTTTCTTCTTCCTCTAACTCTTCCTGCATGATCTTTTACCTGGTAGCACTTTAAATATACATTATTATTGCTTGGAGGACAAATATCTTAATCTTTCTCAGAGCATACAGTACTCACACTCATAGAAAAGCTTCAAATATGTGCATGGTGTCTGTGAGTATTTGCATACTAAGCTCCTTCTCACCTTCCATATCTGCATGATATTTCTTCTACTCTCTGATTCCTTGGCACAGGTCTTTTCTCTCTGTGACTTCAGACACTCTGATCTTTTTAAAAGAATCTCTCCTTCAGTTCTGGGGTTGGAGCCAATATGGTGGAGTAATCCAGAGAAGCTCTGTGCCACCATGAGAATCATCTCTAGCCAAGATTACAATATCACCACAAAGCAAATACAGGAGTGAAAGAACCAAAAAGAGATTGAGTGAAATAACTTTCAAGCAAACAAAAAACCCAAAAGGTAGGCAAAGAACATCTGAGAGGAAAGTAGAACCAGCAAGAAGCTGTAACAAGGAGGGAAAAGCAATACACACACACACACACACACACACACACACACATAAACCATCTGCAGTCTGAGGTTCAGAAGGTATATCCAAGCCAATATCCAGACCCTGAGATCCTGTCTAAGCAAATAGTGGTAAAATCCAAGCAATACCCTCTGAGATTTCAAACCTGTGGAGAAGTCTGGAGACCCAACCCAGGGAATTCTAGTATGGGTTTGGGATAAAGTCTTAGTTCACAATTTGGGATGGCTGATAGTACTCAGTACTAAGTATTGATCTTTTTGCCTGAAGCTCAGGGTAAAGCTCCAAGACAGGACAATCAAGGGTGTACTTGATTGGATCAAGTACAAAGTGAGACCAAAACCTTGAGCCTAAATATGGGGCTAGAATTTGATCAATCCTTGACCTCATCAAGATCAGAATGAGGTCAAAAGCTTATACCAAGTTCTGAAACAAGTTTTTAAGCTATCACCTTCTCAAGGGAGAGTTGAATCAATAGGCAGAGGGGGCCTTCAGAGTTCTCAGCCCTCAGATTATCACATTATCTCCCAAGCCTATCTATAATTAGATAATAAAAATAAGCAAATAACAATAAAAGCACCTAAATCTAAAGATTTTTTATGGAGACAAAGAGCAAGGTACAGATAAAAAAGGGGACAATGAAAGCAAAGTAAAACACACACAAAGTCAAAAATAAAAATATGAATTGGACACATTCTGGAATAACTCAAAAAGGACTTCAAACCAATTAAGAGAGGCAGAGGAAAAGTGGGAAAGTGAAATGAAATCACCAATCAATATGGAAAACCAATAACCAAGAGAGGAAAATCAGGCCTTAAAATAAGCATGACCATCTAGAAACTAATGATTTTTTGAGAAATCAAGAAATGATGAAGCAAAATCAAAAGAATAAAAAGACAGAGGAACACATGAAATATCATAATGAAAAAATAAGTGACCTATAACATAGCTCTAAGAGAGACAATTTGAGAATTATTGGACTTGGACATCATATTATAAGACATTCTAAAAGATAACTGTCCAGAGATCCTCAAACAAGAAAATAAAATTGAAATTGAAAGAATTCACAGATTGTCTCCATAAAGAAATCCTCAAATGACAATTTCCAGGAATGTAATGGCTATAATTTAAGAGCCACCAAGCCAAGGAGAAAATACTTCAAACAGCCAGAAAGAAAATATTCAAATACCATGGAGCTACTATCAGGATCACATAGGACCTAATGGCTTCTACATCAAAGGTCTGAAATGCATGGAATATGATATTCAGGAAGGTAAAAAATTTAGATTTTCAAGCCAGAGTCACTTACCTGCAAAAACTGAGTATGTTTTTTTCAGGGTAAAAATAATCATTCAGTAAGATAGAATATTTCCAAGAATTCCTGAGGAATAAGCCAGACCTGAACAAACAAACAAACAAAAAATTGAAGGCTGAATATAACACACAAGAGAAGTCCAGAAAGGGGAAAAGAAAAAAGAAAAAAATAAATAAGGGATTCATTAAGGTCAAAATATTTATATGTAAAGAATTAAACCAATTGTACAAAAAAAATCAAGCCATTCTCCAGTTGATAAATGGGCAAGGGACATGAATAGGCAACTTTCAGTTAAAGAAATCAAAACTATTAATAAGCATGTGAAAAAGTGCTATCAATCCCTAATAATCAGAGAAATACAAATCAAAACAACTCTGAGGTATCACCTCACACCTAGCAGATTGGCTAACATGACAACAAAGAAAAGTAATGAATGCTGGAGGGGGTGTGGCAAAGTCGGGACATTAATGCATTGCTGTTGGAATTGTGAATTGATCCAACCATTATAGACGATAATTTGGAACTATGCCCAAGGGAGCTAAAAGAATGTCTGCCCTTTGATCCAGCCATAGAACTGCTGGGTTTGTACCCCAAAGAGATAGTAAGGAAAAAGACATGTACAAGAATATTCATACCTGTGCTCTTTGTGGTAGAAAAAAATTGGAAAATGAGGAGATGCCCTTTAATTGGGGAATGGCTGAACAAATTGTGGTATCTGTTGGTGATAGAATACTATTGCATTCAAAGGAATAATAAAGTGGAAGAATTCCATGGGGACTGGAACAACCTCTAGGAAGTGATGCAGAGTGAAAGGAGCAGAACCAGGAGAACACTGTACACAGAGACTGATACACTGTGGTACAATTGAATGTAATGAACTTCTCCATTAGTGGTAATGCAGTGATCCTGAACAACTTAGAGGAATCTATGATAAAAAACCTCTATCCACATTCAGAGGAAAACTGTGGGAGTAAAAACACCAAAGAAAAACAACTGCTTTAATACATGGGTCAAAGGGATATGGTTGGTAATGCAGACTCTAAATGAACATCCTAATGCAAACAACAAAATGGAAATAGGTTCTGATCAAGGACACAAGTAATACCCAATGAAATTGTGCATTGGATGTGGGAAGGGTGGGTGGAGGGGAGGGAGGGAAATAAAGTGAGTATTGTAACCCCAAAATTTTTAAATAAATAAATAAAAATATTTATATGCCTACATTGAAAGAGGATTTCTATAATTCTCAATAATTACTCTTAGTAGATGTAATAATTAATATTAAAACCAGGATTCTAATGTAATAGTTAAAATCATAAACTAGTATATTTCAAAATGTAAATTAATTACTTTAAGGCTAGTTGGGTTGAAACTAAATGAAATACTTAAATAATAGCTTTTATATAGTTTATCTGACACTATTATATTAATACAGCTATAGCTGTCCAGGCCAAGTTGATTCAGGCAGTGGAGAAATTTGCTTGAGGAAGTCTCATACAATGTTACTTATTATTCTTTTTTTTTTTAATTTTTATTTGGTCTTTTCCAAACATTATTCATTGGAAACAAAGATCATTTTCTTTTCTTCCCTCCCCTCCCTCCCACCACCTCTCCCATAGCCAGTGGACAATTCCACTGGGTATCACATGTGTTCTTGATTCAAACCCATTTTCATGTTGTTGGTATTTGCATTAGAGTGTTCATTTAGAGTCTCTCCTAACTCATATCCCCTCTACCCTTGTAGTCAAGCAGTTGCTTTTCATCGGTATTTTTACTCCCACAGTTTATCTTCTGCTTGTGGATAGTGTTTTTTAGATCCCTGCAGATTGTCCAGGGACATTGCATTGCCACTAATGGAGAAGTCCATTACCTTCGATTGTACCACAATGTATCAGTCTCTGTGTACAATGTTTTCCTGGTTCTGCTCCTTTCGCTCTGCATCACTTCTTGGAGGTTGTTCCAGTCTCCATGGAATTCCTCCACTTTATTATTCCTTTTAGCACAATAGTATTCCATCACCAACAGATACCACAATTTGTTCAGCCATTCTCCAATTGAAGGGCATCCCCTCATTTTCCAATTTTTGGCCACCACAAAGAGTGCAGCTATGAATATTCTTGTACAAGTCTTTTTCCTTATTATCTCTTTGGGGCACAAGCCAAGTAGTGCTATGGCTGGATCAAAGGGCAGACAGCCTTTTATCACCCTTTGGGCATAGTTCCAAATTGCCCTCTAGAATGGTTGGATCAATTCACAACTCCACCAGCAATGAATTAGTGTCCTTACTTTGCCACATCCCCTCCAGCATTCATTACTTTCCTTTGCTGTTATGTTAGCCAATCTGCTAGGTGTGAGGTGATACCTCAGAGTTGTTTTTATTTGCATCTCTCTGATTATAAGAGATATAGAACACTTTTTCATGTGCTTATTAATACTTTTGATTTCTTTGCCTGAGAACTGCCTGTTCATGTCCCTTGCCCATTTATCAATTGGAGAATGGCTTGATTTTTTGTACAATTGATTTAGCTCTTTGTAAATTTGAGTAATTAAACCTTTGTCAGAGGTTTTTATGAAGATTGTTTCCCATTTTGTTGCTACCCTTCTGATTTTAGTTACATTCGTTTTGTTTGTACAAAACCTTTTTAATTTGATGTAGTCAAAATTATTTATTTTACATTTTGTGACTCTTTCTAAGTCTTGTTTGGTTTTAAAATCTTTCCCTTCCCAAAGGTCTAACAGGTATACTATTCTGTGTTCACCTAATTTACTTATAGTTTCCTTCTTTATGTTCAAGTCATTCACCCATTCTGAATTTATCTTGGTGTAGGGTGTGAGGTGTTGATCCAAATCTAATCTCTCCCACACTATCTTCCAATTTTCCCAGCAGCTTTTATCAAATAATGAATTTTTGTCCCAAAAGCTGGAGTCTTTGGGTTTGTCATAAACTGTCTTGCTGAGATCATTGATGCCAAGTCTATTCCACTGATCCTCCTTTCTGTCTCTTAGCCAGTACCAAATTGTTTTGATAACCACTGCTTTATAGTATAGTTTGAGATCTGGGACTGCAAGGCCACCTTCCTTTGAATTTTTTTTTTCATGATTTCCCTGGATATCCTTGATCTTTTGTTCTTCCAAATGAACTTAGTTATGTTTTTTTCTAATTCAGTAAAGAAGTTTTTTGGTAGTTCAAAGGGTATGGCACTAAATAAGTAAATTAATTTGGGTAGGATTGTCATTTTTATTATGTTAGCTTGTCCCACCCATGAGCAATCAATGTTTTTCCAATTGTTTAGATCTAGTTTTAGCTGTGTGGAGAATGTTTTGTAGTTGTGTTCATATAGTTCCTGTGTTTGTCTCGGCAGATAGATTCCTAAGTATTTTATATTGTCTAGGGTGATTTTGAATGGTATTTCACTTTCTAATTCTTGCTGCTGAAATGGGTTAGAGATATATAGAAATGCTGATGACTTATGTGGGTTTATTTTGTATCCTGCAACTTTTCTAAGCTATTTGGTTGAATCTCTAGGATTACTTAAGTAAACCATCATATCATCTGCAAAGAGTGATAGCTTGGTCTCCTCATTGCCAATTTTAATACCTTCAATTTATTTTACTTCTCTAATAGCTACTGCTAGTGTTTCTAGTACAATGTTAAATAATAGAGGTGATAATGGGCATCCTTGTTTGACTCCTGATCTTATTGGAAAGGCTTCTAATTTATCCCCATTGCAGATGATGTTTGCTGATGGTTTTAGATATATACTGTTTATTATTTTTAGGAAAGGCCCTTCTATTCCTATACTTTCTAGTGTTTTCAATAGGAATGGGTGTTGTATTTTATCAAAGGCTTTTTCTGCATCTATTGAGATAATCATGTGATTTTTGTCAGTTTGCTTGTTAATATGGTCAATTATGTGGATGGTTTTCCTAATATTGAACCATCCTTGCATTCCTGGTATGAATCCTGCCTGGTCATAGTGGATGACCCTAGTGATGACTTGCTGGAATCTTTTTGATAGTATCCTATTTAGGATTTTTGCGTCTATATTCATTAGGGAGATTGGTCTATAGTTTTCTTTCTCTGTTTTTGACAAGCCTGGCTTTGGGATCAGTACCATATTTGTGTCGTAGAATGAACTCCTTCTGTCAAATAGTTTGTTTAATATTGGGATTAGATGTTCTTTGAATGTTTGATAGAATTCATTTGTGAATCCATCTGGACCTGGGGATTTTTTTCTTAGGGAGTTCTTTAATGGCTTGTTCAATTTCTTTTTCTGAAATGGGGTTGTTAAGGTAATTTATTTCTTCCTCTTTTAGTCTAGGCAATTTATATTTTTGTAAGTATTCATTCATATCACCTAGATTGCCATATTTGTTGCCATATAATTGGACATAGCAGTTTTTAATGATTGCCTTAATTTCCTCTTCATTAGAGGTGAGGTCTCCTTTTTCATCTTGGATACTGTCAATTTGGTTTATTTCTTTCATTTTTTTAATTAGACTGACCAGCACTTTGTCTATTTTATTTGTTTTTTCAAAGTACCAGCTTATAGTCTTATTTATTAAATCAATAGTTCTTTGACTTTCAATTTTATTAATTTCTCCTTTGAGTTTTAGGATCTCTAATTTAGTCTTCATCTGAGGATTTTTAATTTGTTCACTTTCTAATTTTTTTTAATTCGCATGCCCATTTCATTGACCTCTGCCCTTCTTAATTTGTTAATATATGAACTCAAGGATATAAATTTCCCCCTGAGTACTGCTTTGGCTGCATCCCATAGGTTTTGAAAGGATGTCTCATCATTGTCATTTATTATTCTTTTTTTAAGTAGAGGGAGGAATAGGGAGTATGAGTAGGTTAGGAGATGTATTATAAAATTCTATTTCTAATAAGTTTATATAACCAACTCAGCCAACTGTCCCTCATGGGACTTTTTCTTGTTCACTGAAGAGAACCTGTGCTGTACTACTCTAACTGGCTAAGAGATGAAAATTTCTATAACCAACTTATCCTAAATTAATTTATAAAACCTTAAATTGATATGGATTTTTTATCTTCAAGCACCTCCTAAAATAATATGTCAAGTCAAACTTTCAAATATAACTGTCAGTTCAGGTTCACAAAGACTGATGCAGCTCCTCTTTCTCTCTGTCCTTCACTGGTGCAAATCTTTGTGACAGTTCACACAAACACTGCTCTTCACCACCTTCTGTGGCTCAGAAGGGAAAAGCTCTCCACAACACTTTTTATCAGTTCTTTATATATTTCAAAACTCAAATAAAACTCTTCAAAAATAATAAACAAATCTTTTCTGTCTGAGAAATATCCAGTCACCAACTGTCTCCCAAAACCAGACCATGACAAGCTCCCAGAAATCTCATCTCCCAACTGTCTCCCTTAAAGTGATCTCTCTCCAAGTTCTATGGTCTTCTCACTTAAAAGGGAAGTAGTAAAATGAACGAAACTTTTTCTCTTGATCTTAAAACTTATTCTGCATAAAACTAAATAAAATTTTTATCAACATAGTAAAGAAGATAGAAATAATTTACTCAGTAAGAGGGTGAAATAAACTGATTATGAAGATATGATGTGTATTTAAATGTAATGATATGGAATTATATGTATGTATGATAGGATATATATGCATATGAATGATATGAAAAATATCAATCAAGGGCTGAAAGGGAAGGTTGAACAGAGAGAGAAAGGGAAGGGAGAGTTAGAATGGGGTAAATTATATAACATAAAGAGGCATGAAATATCATTATAGAGATGGGAGGATATGGGTGGTTATGGGCATTGCTTAAACTTTATTCTGTAAGATTTACATTAATGTCCAACACTCCAAGTTTTATATTTAATGAAGTTTATTAATAATCACTTGATGTAAAGGAATAAAAAGGTAATTATCTAATAACATTTAAGGTCATGTGAGTAGATTGTCCTGCCACTCACCTCACACCACCTCTACCAAATAGGATCATAGGAAGAGAGTGATGGACAGGGCTACACAAAATTTATATTCTGCCTGCATCAGCATATAACATGAGAAGGAGAGTGGCATGCTGGGAATTGTAATTCTGTGGTTCGGATTCCAATTACACAATCCCCTCCATGATTCCCATGAGAAATGAGCATGTAGAAATCTCCCAGATTTACATGCTTAGTTTCCCCATGGAATCAGTACATATAATCAACTTACATATTTAAAGATCTTCCACTTGAGGTACATATAATATTGTGCTTCTAAGGGGAATTTGCAATAATTTGGGGATAAGAGGAAAATAAAAGAAAGAGAACAAAACTAATGATTGCTAGGCACTTTGAAAAAAAAAACAATTAGGCAACAGTCCCCTTTGGCATAAGAGCATATATTCATAATAAAATGCATTCAAACTCCCCCTCCCCCACCATGGTTCAATTTCACTACATCCCAAAGTTCATTCTGCATCTTTTGGTGTAGTGCCAGGTTTCTGCAGGCATCTCCATGGCACCTTCTCTAAGTAGTTCACTTTCTTGATTAGGGGAGATAGCAAGTTTCTTATACTACAATTACTTTCAAATGAGAAAAATTTTATAAATGTAGAATTTTTTTTGAATTATACAATTCCCCCATGTGTTGAGAAATACACAGATCACCCAGGGATACATGGCTGAGTTATGAGGTATGTAAATCAATTGCAAAAAAAAAAAATGAAAGACAGGAAGTGAAGTAGGGTGCTTGGAATCATAGTTTTTCTGGAGATCATAGTTTTGCAGGGGATCATAGTTTTTAGGGTAGCAGATTTAGGGTAGCGCAATCCCTCATGGGTTCCTTTGGGAGACTAGTCTCCACAATGGATCACTTAAAAATAACCTACTTATAAATGTCAATAATTTGGGGATAAAAGGGAAAGAGAACAAACCCAATGATTACTAGGCACATTGACAAAAAGACAATTAGTGGGCAGTTCCCTTTGGCATGAGAGTATACATACAAAATAAATGTGTTCAACCCACCACAGTTCAATTTTACTATAACCCAAAGTTCATTCTGGTTCTTTTGGTGAAGTGTGAGGTTTCTACAGGCATCTCCTTGGTGCCTTCTCCAAGCGGATTCTGGGAGGTAGCAAGTTTCTAAACTTTTATAAAACCAAAATTTTATGACAATTATACATTCCCCCCCTGAGGAGGGTGTTAACAAACACATGGATCAACTCAATATCCATTAATTTTCACTAAGAAAATAGCTTTTAAAAATACAGTAGCATAGTAGCTAATTCAAGAAAACCTTTTGGGTCTAAAATGTCAACAAGAATCTAGATCATTCTGGGGGAGAGAGATTAAGCTAAAGAGTTAAAAACCATCCAGAAGCTACTTCATGGGAAATGCTCTCTCTTAGGACCCATCCAGGAGTACCATGCCTCTTAGGAAAACCTTCCCAGCTCCTCTGGTATGATACTGTAACAGCCATATGTCTCATCCATTACATTTTTTATAAATGCTGAAGTGGGGAATAGTGCCATAGTACTTCACTTTAGCTACTAAATGGACCCTAAACTCTTTTTACAAACAACTCAAAGTTAATTTTACAATGGCACCTTTACCAGTCTAGTTATATAGGGAGGTACAAATAAAAACATTGTAATAGCACATATATCTGATTATCAAAACATAGTAACTTAAAATGATTCCGTGTAACTGAAATTAACAAATGAAATAAAATCTTAAAACAAGCAATCAACAAATACAATATATGTGACAGAATACAGGCATTGAATTCAAGAATTCTTTTTTTCTTTTTTTTCAATTAAGATATAGAGATTTTTCATAAAACAATGGTCTCTGAAAAGGCTTAAAATCTGCCTCCAGACTGTTTAAGGTTCTATCCCCTTCCCAGTATCATCACCCATCTACTTTCCTTTTGGTCAGACCTCTGGGATCTCCCATAGTGAGGGAGAATTCCATGCTGAACATCATGTGGAGCGATCCCATATTGAATGTATTGTAGAGAATGAGCAGGCCAGAATGTCAAAGGGGTATAGGGAGATAAATCTCTCCTCTCAAAGATCAGTGTACCTAGGAGTGATAGGAAGAAATAAACATCCTAAAACAAGGAGGTATTTGAGATAGGTAATGCACTAGTCTTTCAAAGAGTGAAGAAATTCAACTTTCTGTAGTTTGGAAAAGTAACGTTCCTTCCCCTCCCCCATGGGTAAAAACACTAGGGAGCAGGTTGCTTCCCCTGCCAAGTGGACAGGGAGTTAAGAGGGTAGAAGCTCTCCTTAATTAAAAGCCCTTTAGGAGGCTAATTATTGCTTAAACCAAACACACACCCAGCTTCCAAGGCAAGCAGCAAGCAAGTACTCAGGTGTTGGCAATGTAAGGGTAAAAGGAATGTATACTTTTCCAGCTTGTCAGAATTTCACTGGGGGGAGGGGGCAGGAGAAACATAGTTTCTTTTCAAACTAAGCTACTCAGAGAGAATTAATGGTACTGAACCCCTCTTCTGGAAGTCCCATAATATTTAACAATAAGTGGCCAATTAATATTAGGGCTAATGCATATTGTAAACTTATATTAGTGTAAAATTAAAAAAAAAAACATTAATATTGGTGACAAGTGCTTCAAGTGAATAAATGAGGGAGGAAAGAAAATTCAAGTATTCTATTGAATATACAAAGAAAAACAATATTTTTTTAAAATAAAAAATATATAGCTCCCTATCAGTGACACATTGTGTTTGACAAGAAGAGGTGATATAAAAAGGCTTCTCACCCCAAAATGAGATCCATTTCCTTTTTAACTTCTACATGATCCATAGTGTAAGTACACATAATTTTTATCAGGTAAAAGCTTTATAAAACAGTAGTATAACAGGTAATGCACAATGAAGGAAGTACCAAAATCCCCCAAATCATAAGAGCCCATTTAATGACAATAGCAAATAAACCTGATATCATTAAGTATACACATGAGTTACTATGTGACATTAAAAACCCCAAAATTTGAAGCTCATGGATACTTGTCACAAGTTCTTCAGATCTAGCCAATATTTCAAAATTGGATGAAATATTTTTTTAATTTTATTTAGTCAATTTAGAACATTTTCCATGGTTACAAGATTCATATTCTTTCCCTCTCCTGCCCCCTACCTCCTTCCGTAGCCAATGTGAAATTCCATTGGGTTTTACATGTGTCTTTGATCAAAACATATTTCCATATTGTTGATGTTTGCACTAGGGTGATCATTTAGAGTCTATATCCACAATCATATCCCAATGGACCCATGTGATCAAGCTTTTGTTTTTCTTCTGTGTTTCTACTCCAACAGTTCTTCCTATGGATGTGGATAGTTCTCATAAATCTCTCCAAATTGTTCTGGATCATTGCATTGCTATTACTAGAGAAGTTCATTACATTCAATTGTACCACAGTGTATCAGTCTCTGTGTAGAGTGTTCTCATGTTTCTTCTCCTTTCACTCTGTATCAGTTCCTGGAAGTCATTCCAGTTCAGATGGAATTCTTCCAATTCATTATTCCTTTGAGCACAATAGTATTCTAGTTCCAAATGTCCTCCAGAATGGATGGATAAATACACAACTAAACCAGCATTACATTAATGTCCCAATTTGGCTACAACCCAATTTTTATTGCTTTTATGTATTATTATTATTTATTAAAATTATTTTCCTTTACTCTCATGGAATTTCTACAGTTTATTATTCCTTTGAGCACAATACTATTCTATCATCAAAATATACCACAATTTGTTCAGCCATTCCCCAGTAGAAGGACATCCCCTCATTTTCCAATTTTTTTCCAGCACAAAGAGAGCAGCTATGAATATTCTTGTAGAGGTCTTTTCCCTTATTATCTCTTTGGGGTGTGAACCCAGCAGTGGTATGGTCGGATCAAAGGGCAAACAGCCTTTTATTGCCTTTTGGGCATAGTTCCAAATTGCCCTCCAGAATGGTTGGATCAATTCACAACTCCACCAGCAGTGCATTAATGTCCCATATTTGCCACTTCCCCTTCAGCATTCATTACTTTCCTTTACTGTCATGTTAGCCAATCTACTGAGTGTGAGGTGATACCTCAGAGTTGCTTTGATTTGCATCTCTCTGATTAATAAGAAATTTAGAAAACTTTTTCATGAGTTTATTAATAGTTTTTATTTCTTAATCTGAAAATTACCCATTCATGTCCCTTGCCCATTTATCCACTGTGAAATGGCTTAATTTTTTCTTCAATTTATTTAGCTCTTTATGAATTTGAGTAATTAGATCTTTGTCAGAGGTTTTTTATGAAGATTGCCAATTTGTTGTTTCCTTTCTTATTGTGGTTACATTGGTTTTGTTTGTACAAAACCTTTTTAATTTCATGTAATCAAAAGTATTAACTGTACAATTTGTAATTTTTTCTAACTCTTACTTGGTCTTAAAATCTTACCTTTGCCAAAGATCTGACAAGTATATTATTCTGTGTTCAACTAATTAATTTACTTATAGTTTCTTTCTTTATATTAAAGTCATTCATCCACTCTGAATTTTTCTTGGTATAGGCTGTGAGGTCTTGATCAAAACTCAATCTCTCCCATATTGTCTTCAAACTTTCATAGAAGTTTTTGTCAAATAGTGGATTTTTGTCTCAAAAGCTGGGATCATTGGGCTTATCATAGACAGTCTTCCTGAGGTCACTTATCCCAAGTTTATTCCACTGATCCTCCTATCTGTCTCTTAGCCAGAACCATATTGTTTTGATTACCACTGCTTTATAATATAGTTTGGGGTGTATGGGGTGCTCAGGGAGGGGTAGTATCTCTGGTATGGAGGGCTTGTCATGCCCTTCTAGGGGAGCTCTCCATCCTCTGACCCCCACCTGACACTCAGCTCTCACTTATGGCTCCCAGTAGCTGCTAGCATGTGGCAGCAGCCACACCCCAGGCAAAGGCTTCGACAGGCCAGCTAAACCTTGTGAGAGTAGCCATTGGGTCGTAGACCCCTGGTGAACCAGGGCCTTGCTCATCCAGCATGTGAAGACTGCTTTGGCTGAACAGATGGAAGAAACCAATAAGAAGGTTCAACTGCTGAGATGGTGACACAGCAAAGCACTGTGGAGTGCTTAGGGCATGTTGGAGCACAGAAGACAACATGGCCATCCAATGCAGCTGAGGAAGTCGCCAGGTGACTTTTTGTGCCACTGGACCCAGGCTTCCAACACCAAGAGAGTGGGACTGTCTCTGTGCATTGACTTTTCCACTTAAATCTCCTTCACTCACAAGTGTGTCTTTGTGCACACTTATCTATCATAGATGAAAACGCACAAAGACAATCATCATCCTCGGTTACTGAGAGACTACTACTATAGTATAGTTTGAGATCTGGTACTGCTAGGCCAACTTAATTCACATTTTTTTTTCATTGTTTCCATGAATATCCTTGATCTTTTGTTCTTCCAAATAAACTTTGATATTACTTTTTTCTAAATTGGTAAAAAAGATTTTTGGTAATTCGATGGGTATGGCACTAAAAAAGTAAATAAATTTGGATAGGATTGTCATTTTTATTATGTTAGCTCATCCTACCCATGAACAATTAGTGTCTTTCCAATTATTTAGATCTAGTTTTAACTGTGTCGAAAGTGTTTTGTAGTTGTGTTTTTATAGTTTGTCTCGTCAGATTGATTCCTAAGTATTTTACATTGTCTAGGGTGATTTTAAATGGATTTTCTCTTTCTAATTCTTGCTACTGAGATGTGTTGGAAATACATACAAATGCTGATGACTTATGGGAGTTTATTTTGTATCATGCAACTCTACTAATGTTGTTGATTATTTCCATTAGCTTTTTAGTTGATTTTCTAGTATTTTTTATGTAGACCATGTGAAGATTGGATTTAGCTATTTCCTGTTTGTAACAATGAAAATACTTAGTTTAACAAAATCAGGAATGTCTTGGGAACTGTAAATTACTCTACCCTACTTAGACCATACTTTAGCGGAAGATAAAGTTGTAATCTCCTGACACAACAATGAAGGAACTCAGTTCTTACACCTTATAGTGAAGATAGAACTTTAAGCTGTCTATTTTTAGATCTTAATACAAAAAGGTGTTAAGTAACTATGAAGGTTAAATTAATCACAAAAAAGTCAAGTAACTCACAAAAGGTGAACTTAACAAAGAAGTGTTAAGTAACTATAAAGATATAATCAAATCAAAGAAGTTGAGAACTAAAAGTATGGGCAGTTCTGGAGAAAAGCCTTTGATATGATTGGTAGACATGAAAATTTAAAGGAGGTGACACAAGGGTGAAAGGTCTATATATTTGGAATTTTTGCTCTCTCTGGCACCTTATTGGTGGTGGAGAGTTAGCTGAGAGCAGCGTGCTGATCCTTCTGGCATCTTAGCATGGCTACAAGCTATTTGTCTGGTTCAGCAGTGAGGTTCTGGAGGAGTTTCCTCCTTTACATTTCCAACTTAATCCCCTTAGAAGCCTCTAATCTTGTTCAGAGACCTAGAGGCAGGAATTTTAAACTCCCCCTGGCACAGGGCAGCAGGAGAAATCCTATATCCTCTTCCCTCCTTTTCCAAAAATTCCTTCCTTCTATATTAATTAAATTACCATAAATTTCCAGACTGACTTGGGTATTTTATTTGGGATTTCATCCGGTGATCAATTAACTCTAGATTTTAAGTCACAACCCTAGAATTGGCTTTACAACCATCCACAAAGAGTGAGAGCTTGGTCTCCTCATTGCCTATTTTAATACCTTCAATTACTTTTTCTTCACTAATTGCTACTTCTAGTGTTTCTAGTACAAAACTAAATAATAGAGATGATAATGGGCATCATTGTTTCACTCCTGATCTTATTGGGAAGGCTTCTATTTTGTCCCCATTGTAGATGATGTTTGCTGATGGTTTTATATATATATATATATATATATATATATATATATATATATATATATATATATATATATATGTATATATATTAGGAAAGGTCCTTCTATTCCTATACTTTCTAGTGTTTTCAATAGGAATGAGTGTCGTATTTTGTCAAAGGCTTTTTCTGGATCTATTGAGATAATCATGTGATATTTTTTATTATCTTTATGATATAGTCAATTATGTGGATGGTTTTCCTAATATTGAACTATGCTTACATTCCTGGTATAAATCCCAATTTATCAGAATGAATAATCCTCATGATTACTTGTTGGAGTATTTTTGCAAGTATTCTGTTTAAGATGTTTGCATCTATGTTCATTAAGGAGATTGATCTATAGTTTTCTTTTTCTGTTTTTGACCTGCATGGCTTTGGAATCAGTACCATATTTGTGTCATAAAAAGGAATTTGGTAAAATTCTTTCTTTGCTTATTCTGTCAAGTAGTTTCTGTAGTATTGGGATTATTTGTTCTTTGAATGCTTGATAGAATTCATTTGTGAATCCATCTGGTCCTGGGCATCTTTACTTAGGGAGTTCTTTGATGACTTGTTCAATTTCTTTCTCTGATATGGAATTATTTAAGCAAATCTATTTCATTTTCTGTTAATCTAGGCAATTTATATTTTTGTTAATATTCATCCATATCACCTAGATTTCCATATTTGTTGCCATATAATTGGACATATTAGTTTTTAATGATTGCTTTAACTTCCTCTTCATTAGAGGTAATGTCTCCCTTTTCATCATTGATACTGTGAATTTGGTTTTCTTCTTTCTTTTTGTTTCATTAGATTTGCCAGTACTTTATCGACTTTATTTGTTTTCTCAAAGTACCAGCTTCTACTCTTACTTATTATATCAATAGTTCTTTGATTTTCAATTTTATTAATTTCTCCTTTAATTTTTAGGATACCTAATTTAGTTTCTATCTGGGGATTTTTAATTTGTTCCCTTCCAAGTTTTTTGATTTGAATGTTAAATTTATTAACTTTGGCCCTTCCTAATTTGTCAAAATATGAACTCAAGGTTATAAATTTCCCCCTGAGTAATGCTTTGGCTGCATCCCATAGATTTTGAAAGAATGTCTCATCATATTTATTTTCTTAATGAAATTATTAATTATTTCTATGATTTGTTCTTTAACTAAGCAATTCTGGAGAATCATATTGTTTAATTTCCAATTAATTTTTTATTTGTCTCTCCATGTACCCTTATTAATTATTATTTTTATTGCATTGTCATCTAAAAAGGTTGCATTCATTATTTCTGCTTTTTTGCACTTGTTTGCCATGTTCTTATGCCTTAGTACATGGTCAATCTTTTTGAATGAACTATGTGCTGCTGAAAAGAAGGTGTAATTCCTTTTTGTCCCTATTTATTTTTCTCCATGTATCTATTAACTCTAATTTTTATAAGATTTCATTTACATATCTTACCTCTTTCTTATTTATTTTTTGTTTTGATTTATCTAGATTTGATAGAGGAAATTTCAGGTCTCCCAATAATATAGTTGTACTCTCTCTTTCCTCCTTGATCTCCACCAATTTCTCCTTTAGAAATAAGACATTTAAGAGGAAGGTAATTGGAGGGATAAGTAAGTGGGGAGGTGACAAAAACAAAATATTGGTGATTAAGGACAGAGGGAAAGGGAATAGAATTGGATTTAAAGGGAATAATGTGATGGAGGGTAATATGCAGTTAGTAATAATAACAGAGAATGTGAACAGAATGAACTCACCCATAAAATGGAAGATGATTGCAGAGTGTGTTAATAACCAGAATCATGCTATATGTTGTTTACAAGAAACTCATTGTGAAACACACAGATTAAAAGTAAAAAGCTAGAGCAGGATTTATTATACATCATCTAAAGTAAAAAAAAAAAAAATATATATATATATATATATATATATATATATATATATATATATATATATATATATATATATATATATATATAAAAACCAAGAGTAGCAATCATGATGCTGGACAAAACTAAAGTAGAAATTGATCTGATTAAAAGGTATAAGGATGAAAATTACATCTTGCTAAAAGGTAATATAAACAATGAAATAATATCAATACTAACCATTTGTGTAGCAAATGGTACAGCATACAGTTTTCTAAAGGAGAAACTAAAGGAGATTAAGGAGAAAAATACATAGTAAGACCATAGTATTGACAGATTTCCCCTTTCAGAACAAGATGAAATGAACCAAAAAAAAATAAATATGAAGTAAGGGCAGTGAATGAAATTATAAAAAAAAATTAGTTAATAGGTATCTTGAGAAAACTGAACAGGGATAAAAAGGAATATAGCTTCTTCTTAGTAGTACATGGCACATATACCAAGATTAATCATTTACTAGTTCACAG